>NW_024425563.1:76062807-76070247 GCF_017311325.1 Ursus maritimus | reverse complement strand
TTTTTTTTTTTTTTTTTTTTTTTTTTTTTTGCAATACTTCTGAAAAAAGAGAGACAGAAAAACAATCTGTCTCATAGATGTAGAATGGGTCATGTATTATGTCTTTTCATCAGTCATTCAATCCCTTCCAGTCTTGGCGTCCATCTTGGCTTGCACAGATGTTGGTATTTGCTAAAGTAGCAGCTGATCATAATTTATAAGGCCTAAAGTGTGGCACTCTTTCCTTTGGGTATCGTGTTGCTAACTGAAAATGTAAAGCACAGCAGAAGTTGCCTTTTGTTTTTTCAGTAACTAGCATATATATATTTTTTTAGTGGTAGATTATTCTTCATGAGCCCATAGTTGGGAGTATTATTAATCACCCTCTGAGTGTGAATAGGCCATAGGAGAAAACTGTTCAGTTAAAATAAAGGAGTGTGAAGAAAAAAACCAGTATGGTGCTAAAATACCACCATAGTCACACTGTCAATTTAAAATATGGTTATTTGATAACTTTAAGTTAATAAAAACTTAATTTTACAATAATTGCTATAGATATAAATGTTAATTATTGATAAATAACTCATTTGCCAGATTCTCAATCTAAACCATTGCATTTCTCTTGTATAATCCCTTTCATTCATATCATCATAGGTTTTATCACTATGCTTATTCACTCTTAACAGAGAACATGTATATGTACTTAAATACAGAAAAATCCAAAAGGTGTATCTGAAGCGAGGTGTTCTTTTAATATATTCTTTTTGGACATGAAAATGACCTAGTGCATTTGACGCTGAGTCACTTAAAACAAAAGAGAAGAAAGGCATGGATGAAGATAAATGCATATTCAGTCAACTACATATAAATAAACTGACCTTCTTAAAATTTTTGTTTAAGTCAACCAGACTGAGCAGGAAGATGTGGTCCTTGGCTCCTACAAGTAGCCTGCCCCTCTCCTCATCCAACAGAATGGTTTGGAAATCCAGTCCTTCTGATGAACCCAAAAAGGGAATGCAGCTATTTGAAAGCAGCAAGTCTATGGGAAAATAAAAGTGGAATAGAAAGAAAGAAAAATTTAATTAGCAAAATATTTATTTGGCTCAATAAATACATTTTTGTACTCTATAAATGAATATATACAGCACAAATGCTCCAATTTAGATAAAAGCAAACAATATGCAGTTTTAAGCACACACTCATTTAGAAATCAATGTGATTTATGAAATCTGTATTTTCTTGACACAATATTGATCTTACGTATGAAAAAATGCAAAATACTAAAATGAGTATCAAAACAATTAAATGCAAAATATTTCACAACTTTAGTCACCTTCTTAAGTTATAAATTAAAGCTTCAATCTACAGTACATTTGCAAACTGGTTTAAATCAATCAATTTATGCAAAGTAAGCCTCAGACTAAGTATGTGATAAACCTCAGAGCATTTCTTCACCTCCTACTTTAGATAAGGTTAAGACTCATGACTGTGTTTGGAGGATTATACTGTTCCTAGTTCATGTATTCAGGAAGTAAACTAAGAAGCCAAATCCAAGAAAATGGATTCTGAAAGATATATGATCCCAGTGATGGGATCAAAATTGTAAAGTAGGAAGGGACCTTGAAAATCAATTAATACAAATTCGTGATTTTATCAATGAAGGTATTTAATTCCTCCAAGGTGAAGCCACATGCCCTAAAGTCAAAACATCAAGTTGTGGTAAAGCTGATAATATAATCTCAGTCCCAGTCTCCATTTCTCTTTGACACTTGTCTGTACGTCCTAATTCTTTTTTTCATTCATAATTGCAATGTGGACAGACTCCTATTTAAACTTAGGTCTGGGTTTACAGAAACCCAAATCTTTTCAATAGATTTTGCCTCAAATACTTGTCATACTCTCTCATTTTCTGTAACTTATTAAATACCATAAAGTAATAATATCACTTACTACTTATTAAAGTCCATTAGGTGTTACTGGACTTTAAAACTAAATCATTATTTTCAAGTGGTCATTATTAATCGATGAGAAAAATGTAAAGAGACAATGTCTCAGAAATAGTTAACCAAGATACTTCTAAAATGTTTCATGGCAGTTTTTAACCTCTATAAAAGGCATCTCTGAGTCTTTGAAATTTAAAGCCTATATATCCCATACATCCACTGCAGGCTTTATTATTATTTCATAGTTTGAGAGTTCCCTTCACTCTTTTTTCTAATTTACAATGGTTAAATGTTATTTCCCTTATTCAGCAAGACAGATTTTGATCTTAGTTTTGACAAAGCAAAAGGCTGTATGCTGAAGAAAATATGATACTATCTGAATTCTCAGGTGAGTGTGGTCTTATTAATGTTTATGAATCATGCTTTATGTATACTGGATAGAAGTCTGAACTCTACACTAATTATTTTCTATTAAGCTAGATATAACTTTAATAGCTTTTCAGACCAGCGACACATGGAACAATATTTTCTAGCATCTCCAAATACAGTAAGCTTATTTTTGTAGGACTCATATCTAATAAACATTTCATACTAACTATAATGCAGAACTGAGGAAAGAATAATATAAACTATTAATAAATCATGGAGGTGTGAGGAATAAAGGACTTAATATATGATCAGCAATAGAACAGTGCCTGGCACACAGTAAATGCTATACAATTATCAGCTGTTACAATCATGATGATGTATTTTTTAAACTTTCTACAAAATCTATAAAAAGGAAGTCATTGTATTTGCCAACTCTTATAATTGTTAGGATGACTAAGGAAATAATTTATATAAGGTTCTTAAAACAACAGCTTGAAGATAGGAAAAGTTCAATAAATATTAACTGTTACTTTGAGTATGATTATTAAATTCCAGTTTGGGCAAAGTAAGTTCTAGCAAAGAAGAACGTTATCCTGTCTTCCATTAAACCTGAGTTGTGAAGATGAGAACTTCTCTGTATTTTTTTAATAATACTGGACTAATATTAAAAAGCTATTCAGGGGGCGCCTGGGTGGCTTAGTCAGCTAAGTGTCCGACTCTTGATGTCAGCTCAGGTCTTGATCTCAGGGTCGTGAGTTCAAGCCTCACATTGGGCTCCACACTTGCATGGAGCCTACTTAAAAAAAAAAAAAAGCTATTCAGTCCACAAATATTTATAAGAATCTATTACGTGTTAGGTATTGAGCATGTGGTTAAGGTTGTGGTCATGACTAAGATCTGCCTTCAAAGGGCTCACAGATCAATCCATAAACAGATACATATACAAAATACAATATAAGTGAAATAAATCCTAATACAAGTATACACAAAAGAAATCTTTCAAGTAATTGTGCATCACCATATAAAAAAAGATGATTATTGACCACAGTATTGAAGGACAAATGGAAGCTTTACAGGAAAGATATAAAGAAAAGTTTATTCAGGGCAGAAGAACACGGAAACGTACAAGGGCATATATCATCATACGTCACACTCACACACTGCATTTAAAAATTTTTTTTAAAGATTTTATTTATTTGAGAGAGAGAGAAAAAGAGCAGGGAGAGGGGCAGAGGGAGAGGGAGAAGCAGGCTGCCGCTGAGCAGGGAGCCCGATGTGGAGCTCGATCCCAGGACAAAGCAGACACTTAACTGACTGAGCCACCCAGGTGCCCTCACACACTGCATTTTTAATATGTCTTCTACTCTGCAGTGTGAGCTCCTTCAGCACAAAGACTATGTCTAATTTATCTTTGAATCCACAGCACTAGCTCAGTGTCTTGGAGACAAATTAAGTACTTATTAATATTTGTGGAATTCAAGTATAGTTCAGTAGGCTAGAACATACAGAATATGTGAGGCTGGACATCAAGGCAGCCTCCAGATAATCAGAGCTGAAAATGGCACGCTGGGGAGTTTGGTTATCATTTCGGTAACCGGAAGCCACTCAAATATATTACACGGAAAAGTGACAAAGACTTTAACTGAGTGTTGGAAAAAAAGTCTGGCTGCAGTGTTCAGGATGGATGAGAACTGGAAGAGTGGGAGCAAGGAGACAACCCAGAAGTTTCTGAAAGATGGTAAGTCCCTGAATTACGAACGGCAATGCCAATGAAGGGAGAAAGATGTTTAAGAATCTCGCATCTCATTTGCTGTTTCTACTGGTACCACCAGGAAAATAAAGTAGAGGTAGTCATTTGTTTTCTTTCTTTTATAACCAATTCTATTGGGTTTAGTTTCAAATGTGACAAGGAAAAACAGCTGAGAAAATAGTGACTAACGTAAAGTATTATCATTTCAAAATGATTTAATGTTGCCTTGTGACAATGTTAGCATCAAAACGATTAAAGCATGCTTCGCCAATCCTTTGTAGCCAAACTAAATAATTAGACTTAGGCATTACATATGAAAATTTCTCAGGCTGACGCATACATTTTGAAAAGACCTTGGGACAGGGATTGGAACAGGTTCCTTCTTCCCCAAGCAGCTTATCTTTCTTGCCTTTCTGCCAAACCAAGCAAAGTCATTTTTGTTTCCACAGGATCATCAACTAAAGCCCAGGGGAAAAAAAAAAAAACTCCACCAGGGTGGGGGTGGGGAGGGAGTTAAGTCCAGAGTCTGCCATCTTCACACCTAAAGCTAACATACTCTCAGGATTTCTGGAGGCACAAATGCATGCTGGGTCTGCAGGCTGAAAACTCATGAATGTTAAAGACTAAAAATTTGGCAATATATTTCAGAGCTTTATTTCTTTCTTCTCCTAAACTGGCAACTCTCAGACATGTAATTTTTAAGACTGTCCACAGTTTAGAATTCTTTTGAACAGAAACTCTGGACAGTGGGGTGCGCATGTTGCTTCACACATGCCATTCAGAGGAGGCCTGCTCTGTACACACTCAGCCAGCCTCACCTCTCCTCAGATGACAGCACCATTTACCTCTAGGTCCTAAATGTATTCTTTGTTCTATCTACCTAAACCTTTGACCTAATCCACCATAATCACTCCATCTAACTGTTCTTTTAACAATTCATTGTTCTATTACCTCATTCTCAGTTTGCAGTGTCATTCAATGTCCCAGGCCCTCAAATTCCCACTCTTGGTCTAGCAATATACTTTTGGAAAAGCTACAAGATGATTATTTCTGAAATAAATGAAACAAAGATTATTAATTTATTCCACTAGGGTAAATATGGAAATCATTCCCATGATGGATTTTAATCAAATGATGACACAAAGTGTTCATGCTCCATGATCAATGAACGATTGCACAGCAACAGGATGGTTCTGAAGATCAAAAACCCTATAAACAACATGATTTTTCCTATGCGTGTGCATTTTTCTGAAGGATATGTCCAGAGTCTTCTTCATCAACATCTTCTGGTACCTCTCCAAAAGTCACAGAAACTGTAATGACCGTATTTAGAATAATTTCTCATTCTAGAACAAAAAAAGTGAGTCACTACCTTTATAAAACTTGACTTTGAAGGCAAACAACTGACTCACCTAAGATCACCAGGTACTCTGCACGTGTTGCAAAGACTCTGATAGCAAGTTCCACTCTCATGATCTGACAGCCTAGTGCAGAGGAAATGCTCATCCATAACAATAAAGAAAATATGCTTGTGACAGAGAGTAGTACTTAAAGTCATAGACCGTTAAATATCTTTACTAGTAAAATGGAAATTCCCATGTGCATTTCTTTTAGCAAGCCAAATAATGCCACTTCAGTTCTCTCATAATTATGTGTGGGTAGAGACACCAAATGGTCTCTAAGCTCCTTCCAATAATCGAGTTCTATGGCAATTAGAACCTTATGCCTAACTTTGGTAAAATTAAGGCAGTATCAAGTAAACTCTCATTCACATATCTATTCCTGGGCATTGCTCTGTTCCTTGGAGCAGATTGCCTCTACCTTTGGAAGAACGGAAATATAGCATAAAGAAATTCCAACTAAAAGGAAATTCATTCTATTAATAATCCTTGTTGGACTCACATGTTACCAATGCAGTGAGGTCCAGAAGGGTTATGTGGGCTTCACAAAACCAATTTGCTCTTAATGGTGAAGCTCAGCAACAATGAAACTCCTCACTCACAGCCAGATGCCCCTCTATGAGGGGAAGGCTACCAATCCCATAATCCCTGCTCCTATTTGAAATAAACATTTGTTCTTAAAAGAATTCTTTGTATCTCCCTTTTAGTGTCCCTTAATACAATTGTTCATTCAGTCTGAAGAACATTTGACCTGATGGTCTACATTCTTCCTCTTCACCCCAGAAAGGAAGGGAGTGGTTAGTCACTTTGAATCTAATAAATTTAGGATTAAGCAACACAGACTTCCTCAATGTTTCACTGTTGAGTGAATAAGATCCCATACCCTTGAAATCACATTTATTGCCAGAAATCCTGAAGTGGGTGGAGTTGACAGTTTCTCTCACAAGAAGACTATCTAGCTAAAAAATGGCTTCCCACATCCTTTAAAGAAGAACACATAACAGATTTTTTTTTTAAGAAGAATGATCAAAGCTATTAAAGGCAGAACCTCATGGGGGTAAAAAGAAAATCACCTTTGAGGAAAGTCAATTTCTAATCTACTCCAATCTAAGGTATAGAATTCCTTAGCAGAGAAAGCTTCCAACCGAAAATGGACCCAGATCAAAATCCGATCACTTTCCCCTACCATATTAAGATATTCAGCACAAATCCTCACCACACCCACTCCTATTTTTCCTAAAAGGAAATCACTATTATTATCAGTAAGGCTGTTCTGAGGTTTCTTGAAATATGGTCACCTCTCCAGTGTGTTCTTTGAAAAGCTGTCTAAGTAAAGAAGTAAAGGAGTTTTTAGTCCTGTTTTCCCCATAAATTCAGCTTACCTCCCTTCATCTCTGAATCCCCAGGGCTTTCATGCTGACTGTTAGTATCTAAAGATTCCTTCTATGGAATTCCTTCTTCCCATAGTTTCCAGAAATGTTTTGGCTACCAAACCATTCCCCCCAAAAAGCCTGTTCTCAGTTTGCGTCAGGAGTTGAGTAAAGGGAGCTAGCTATTCATTCCAAAATGAAAATTAGTCCCTAATGTTGTGGCTCACTGAGTTCTTCTGGCTCTCTGTGAACTTGTATTTGCTTCCTCAGCATTTGGTCCAAGGAAAGACATGGATTCTGTCTTGGAATCAAACTTTGGAAATTTAACTCATCTTAAATTGGCCCCACCTGACTTTCAATTGGTTTTCTGGGGCTTGAGATCATATGAAAAGATTTTGGTTACCAAGATAGCTCACTTCCACCTATCAAAAATACAAATTATTCTCTATTTATGTACACTCAGTCTCCATAGCTAACTGCTCAAACAATATCAAACATATAAAGAAAAAATATTATTCAAACCTAAAATCCTTACAAAAGACTACTTCAAAATTATAGGTATTTGATTATTTTTATACTTTCCTAAGTGAAAAGTCCAGCCCTATTTTCCTCCTTCAAAAAAAAAAAAA
>NW_024425563.1:76013885-76062797 GCF_017311325.1 Ursus maritimus | reverse complement strand
AAAAAAAAAAAAATCAGATTTTCATTTGCTCTTCTGCAATGGAATGTTGAAGATCATTCTGCTCATTAGGTATTAGAACGTTATCTATGTCAATAATAAATCAGATGGTCCCATGTAGGGAAACATTAATTAGAAACAAATAAAGCCTATTATATCATCAGAGCTTTGTTCTTGCCAGGACAGGATGTGCAGCAGAGTGTGGCAATTTTATGCTGTCACATTTCCATCGACATCCATGCTTTTAAATCACAGGTTTATTCACATTTGGCTAGCTTTCAATAGCAGATGCTTTATATAATCCATCACACGTGAGATTCATAATTTATGATTATGAGTTCTTTTAAATTCTTCCTTTGAATAAGTCCTTTTAAATTCTCAAAAGCTTTGCTATGATAATTTTTCCCATTGACCTATAAAAAAAGGCTAACATTGTAAGTACCTAGTACATTTCCAGAAAAACAGGTCATAATAGAATAAACTTCCCCAGAAGTAGTTGACAGGATAATCCCGGGAAGACTGATTGTACTTTGACAATTATTTTCTTAACTCCCTTCAAGGTCTTGAGATTTTCTCGTTTTTCAAATTTCAAGGAATGTTTAAAATCAAGACACGATGTCACAAATGAATATGGATTGGCATTGCTCTGTTTCAATCAAGTAAGTAAATTTAATTTTTACAAAATCAGAGGAGCATACCTTAAAATACTATGGATTCTAAATAGAAAGACAAATACAAGAGAACAAATAATTTCTTAAGCTAAGATCACGACAATTGAATGTACAGAGCAAAGAGCTCTGAGAATAACTTTTAAAAAGGACAATATTCTATAACATTACTTTTTAAAATTAATTCTATTCATCAAAATTAACTGTATGCATACCAAAAAGTAACATTAAAAGGTATATGTAAGGCATCTGTCTCCTCCTCTGTCCACCTCCAATCTAGTCTCCATAATAACACATTTAGTAGTTTACTTTCTATTCCTTTTCATAATTCTAAATAGTATGAATATACTACTATATTTTAAAACATTATTTTCAGACATTTTCATTGAATTTCCATTTACAGAAGTTGAGAATTTTAGCTTTTTGATTCCAATTCTTTCCCTTCAACCAAGCTCCTAACATAACACGCCCATTTTTATGAAAGCTGTATTCAGTGATTCCATTATTATCACAATGTAAATATTCTTCCTTACTGAGAAAAGTAGTTTTCTAATTAATTATACTTTCTTTCTTGAAAAAAGCTGTTGCTTTTATTAATAATTTCCCAGTTGTGACATTGCTTAGTTTTAAAATCATGATCAGGGATGCCTGGATGGCTCAGCCGGTTGGCCATCTGCCTTTGGCTCAGGTCATGATCCCAGGACCCTGGGACTGAACCCTGAGCTGGGCTCCCTACAGGGAGCCTACTTCTTCCTCTCCCCCACAGCTTGTGCACTTTCTCTCAAATAAATAAATGAAATCTTTTTAAAAAATAACATAAAATAAAATCATAATCGAATCTTTCCATACTTTCTGAAAAGTGCCTCCATAAAATTTTCATATGAAATTCTGGCAGATTGTTTTTTGTTTTTCTCCTGGAGACATCTCTACTGGGCCCTTTCTCCTTCTACCTACAAACTGGATTGGCTGTTGTCTCACCTGAGGGACAGCTTTCTCAAACTTCTTTCTACCTCTCTTCTATTATGAATTCCATCTTTCCTAGATCCTGGGTCTTTCTCCTTGATTTATTTTCTTAATTTTGGTGAGCACATCTCCAGAAGCTTCCTAAGAAAGGGTGACTGAGACTTAAATTTTTGAAACTTTCCATGTGTAAAAATGCCTCTAATTTACCCTTATTTTTTTTAAATAAGTTTAAAATAATTGGACTGAGTATGTCTTGGGTTTTATTTGTTTTTGTTGCTGTTTTTCATTTATCGTGCTGGGCACTCAGTGTGACATCTGATCTAAAATTTAATTTCCATCGATTCAAGAAAATTTTAGTTTTGCTTTTCATTCCCAACAAACTGATGTCAATTACCAGTAGAATTTTTCTCTAGGTTTTCTCCAGAAAAGGTCCTCTCTTCACATGCTCAAGGAAGATATTCCTGGTAAAGGTGTGCAGAAAATCTGCATTAAAATATGCACACAGACTTCCAAGAGGGAGATTAAAAATACACTCTTAGAATACTGTTTTCCTGAATTTCAGGCCATATTCATAGGGCATAAGCAATGAAATAATGTTTTCCAGTTATAGTTTCCTATAATTGTTTTTGTTTCACAAATCTCTAGATCTGTGCTGATGACTTTGAAAGAGACACCTAAAACCGCACTGCCTCTCTCAAATCACAGTTCAGAATTTCCAATAGCCTGCTTGATACTATCGTTTTCCCCCAATCAGCTGATCTTACTGAGTTTAATGACTTAATGACATAGTTACCAGGCTCAAAAAATCAGAATCATTTTTAGTTTCCCTCTCTTGGTCCCTTACTCTTTTTTCCTGTATTTAAATAATTGGTACTTCTAAGTCTTGCCAACATCCAGCTAAATTTAAAGTCTTACAGATTCGATCATGCAAATTTTCTATTCTCCTCCTCAAATATTTATTCCTATTGTCAGCCAAGCCAAGATCTCTATTATTCCTTCTCTAAATTACTGTAACTGACTCATAAACAACTTTGTTCTATGCTCTCCTCTTTCACCAGTCTCTACCACGTGATGCTGTCTATTCTGTTTTTTCTCCTAAATCATGATTAAGTTAGGTCAATTTCATTACCAAATTCCTCCAATGCCAATACATACTTCATTCAATAAAGTCTGAGTTTCATCCAACATTCAAAGTTCCATTTCATACCTGACCTTCTTCAAAATTCTTCAATGGCATTCATTTCAAAAATGTCCTAATCCTATGGCATTAATATGTTTGCAATTATTTTGTCCCTTAAAAAAAACTAGAAGCCCTTGCAGATTAAGAATTATGTCTAAATCAATGCTGTAATTCATCACCACTTCTTGCACAAAGGAAGTCTAATAAACACTTAACTAACAATTTTTCAAACTAGTGATTCCTGCGTGTGTTGGTTTACCTACCTTCCAACTAAATTGGGATTTATTATGGGCTTATTAATAATTTAGAGAGGTTAATGTGCCATTAGGAGACCCAACTGTGGCTCTAATGCTTTGTAGTCATTAAAGGTTCCTGCTGTTATCTTTAAATGCTTGGGGGTGGGGAGTGGGGAAAGAGAAGGAGGTCTAGAACACTGCTTCTCAGGATTTAACATGCTTTCAGATCAGCTGGGATTCTTGTTTCTCATTTAGAACAGGGTGAGGGGCTGAGATTGTTCATTTCTAATAAGCTCCCAGATTATGCTGGTGCTACAGATCCGTGAACCAAAGTTGGAGTAGAAAAACTAAAGTGCAAAGTGACCCCACTGCACTGAAGAGAAGAGCTGGACTGTTTCCTCTTCACCACACTAGAGTTTCTTACAAACACTTAAAATGTGGCTATGTTAATTTATGCAAGATGGCCAGATTATTTTTTTTCCTTTACAATTCTACATTGGTCAAATCTGCACATCCCTAACTCATTTTAAATTAAACTAATTAACCTACATTATAACTAAATTGCTATAAGCGATAAAAGACCTGCTTAGTTTAAAACCAATGATATATGAACTATCCTCCTCTGTTTTCTCTTACAAAGAAGGGAAATACATATACTTAATATGCATTAACCTGGAAGAAAGATGCAAAAATGACAAATAATGATTTAGTCTTGACTTTGAAGTAAATTTCCTGTTACGTGCAACAGTAGAAATTCTACCAGAGTTGCCTAAATATAATTGTATTTGTAAAGATCTTCAATTTTTACTTCAATTAATTCAATAATACATTGTTTGGACTCTCTTTGAAACCTGTCATAATATTCACTTCATGCTTTGTAACATTCAAGGAGCTTTTCCTCTTCTAGTTAATTTGATCCTCAAAGAGAACCAGAGGATTATCACTATTTTCCAGATGAGAAAACCTAGACTCAGAGCAAATCATCGTTCTAATGAACAGTACATGCCAGAGAAAGAGCTAAAATCTAGGTCTTCTGACTTGAAGTCCTGTCAACTATTATAGCTATATTTTCTATTTGAAGATTTAGCATTTACTTAGAAAAACAAGATTTTTTTTCAAAACAACTCTCCTCACATTTTAATGGACTGTACCCACAGACAAGTTCTATTGCTTCTTCCACTTCATCATTCCACTGGGATTACTGAAATATTTATCTTATTTTCTAGACTGTGTCTGGCTTACTGTGGCTTCAGTCAAACAAACCTCTTTATGAGTATCTTTGGAAGTAAAAAGCACTTAGTTCTAATTTATGCCTCTTTTTAATCAATAGGATTAAATCATCATGTTTAAAGGACTTACAAAAATGCAAAATATATATTACTAGTTCTTAAGAAGCAGAGAGGCATTTGTCAAATTTTCTGTGAAAAAAAGACATTCATTTTTAAAATGAGCTTGAATTTATATTTTTACACATGTATTGAAAAAATCTCATTGTAAAAATTCCTTTCATAAGACCCAAGGAATTAAGAGCCAAATTTTAGGTAAGTAAAGTCCTAAAACGAGCAGTTGCATATACATAATTTTTTTTTAAGATTTTTTTATTTATTTATGTGACAGAGAGACAGCCAGCGAGAGAGGGAACACAGCAGGGGAGTGGGAGAGGAAGAAGCAGCCTCCCAGTGGAGGAGCCCGATGTGGGACTCGACCCCAGAACGCCGGGATCATGCCCTGAGCCCAAGGCAGACGCTTAACGACTGCGCCACCCAGGCGCTCCGCATATACATAATTTTATCTCCTTAATAATTTATAGAATAGTAAACCAACCACATATAACATCTGTTTTAACCAGAGAAGAGCTGACTGGGTTTAATCCTAGAAAAAATTGCCTTTACTTAAGCAATGAACATCTTGATTAAAGTCCCCTCCAGCTTTATGCATAGCCGAAGACACAAGCAATGTGTCTCAGGATGCCAGGAGGACACTGCTGACCTTTGTAGATCTCTGTGATTTTTATATATTTTCTTAATTCCAAAAACGTTCTTTTCTGTGATACTTCTATGGCAATATTGTATCTTAACATTATAGTGTAACTTCCATCACTTTGTGAACCTCCACAATCAATGTTTAGAGCAGTGCTCAAATACAGTGTTAAATAGATTTTAATTATTATTAATTAATGGGCTTGGATGCAGTCAAATTGTAGTATAAATACCATTGAACTGAAAAGCAGGAGACTTGGATCAGTTTTTTGTTTTGTTTTGTTTTTTTTTTTCAATTATCTCTTATGGGACCTTGGGATCCACCTTTCTGGAGTTTTCTTTCCAAATCTTTATTTGTAAGTTTTCTTTTTTTTTTTTTTTAAGATTTTATTTATTCATTCGACAGAGATAGAGATAGCCAGTGAGAGAGGGAACACAAGCAGGGGGAGTGGGAGAGGAAGAAGCAGGCTCACAGTGGAGGAGCCTGATGTGGGGCTCGATCCCAGAACGCCGGGATCACGCCCTGAGCCGAAGGCAGACGCTTAACCGCTGTGCCACCCAGGCGCCCCCTTATTTGTAAGTTTTCTAAACATATTTACTACTTACAGCTTGTATCCCTGTTACAGTGACAGAACTGTATCACCTTTCCTCCTTGAACAGTTTTCTGTTTGACTTCTTTTTCCATCTAGACAATAGTGAACACTGACAATGACCCAGATAATAGTTTATTATGCAAAATAAGCCCATTTCATTAACATTTGTTCTAAAAGTAGCCTGGGGCACCTGGGTGGCTCAGTCAGTTAAGCATCAGATTCTTGATCTCTGCATTGGGAGTTCAAGCTCCACACGGGGCTCCACGCGGAACATGCAGCCTACTTAAAAAATAAAATAAAATAAAAGCATAAAAGTAGCCTGATTTTAGAGAAAAGAATGGAGTTTCATCAATATTTTCTTCAGGGAGGTATGGATTATCTCACATCTCTTCTGAATCATGGATTATTTCCCTTCTAGATTATTTCAACCGAAATATAAATATGGTGTTATTTAGTTCATGAAAAAAAACCCCAAATCTCTTGACTTTACTTTCCTTCTAGTTACAACTGCCCATGTCTCCATTACAGGAAACATCCTTGAAAGAATTATCTATAATTGTCTATAGCCCCTGAGCTCATGCTCTTAAGTATCCATCCTAATTGTGCCAAGGCTCCCACACTCAAAGACACTGACTTTATAAAGGTCAACAGTGAACTTCTGTTGTTGAATTTGATGTTAATTTTTACTTGTTATCTTTGAAGACACATTAGCTGAATGTGACACTCCTGATGATCCCTTTTCCTTTACTTTCTTCATTGACTTCCTGTGTACTACAACTCCTGATTTTTCTCCTACATGATTTTTCTGGGCACTTCTTTTCAGTTCACTTTGATGCTCATCCTTCTTTTCTCCACCTTCCTTGCTTGAGAGAATCCCAGAATTCAATCCTTCAAATTCTTCTACATCCTTAGTTATCTTAGAGAGTCTCATGGATTTAAAAATTTCTATAGGCTAACTGCCAAATTCATATTTCCAATAATACGTCCCATAAACTCCAGCAATTATATACTTGAATGCCTTCCTGGCATCTCACTTAGATATCTAATAGTCTTGTCTTCTCAAACAAACATGTCCACTTGATTCCCCCCCCCCCAAAATCTACTTCTTTCACAGTCTTCACCATCTCAATTAATGGTATCTCCATCCTTACGTTAAAAACAAAACAAAACAAAACAAAAGATGGAGTCAGATCTGACTCCTCTATCTTTTACTTCATATCCTATCCATCAAAAAATCCTGTTGGCTCTATCTACATTTCATTCTCTACTCCTCCTCCACTGCAACTGATCTGGCCCACAGACCATCATTTCTCACCTGCATTATTACAATATGTCTATTTCCCTGAATTCTCCCTTTCAGTGTATTTACAATACAGAAACCAGAATGATCCTATAACAATGAGTCAGATTATGTCACCACTGTGCCAAAATTCTCGAGTAGGATTTCCATAACACTCAGACTAAAAGCCAATGTTTTAACAATGACAACAGTGGAAGGACCTAATCTTTTTTTTTCCTCCTATTAACTCTCCGATACAATCAAACTTCTTTCCCCCATCCAACTGTTTTATGGCTGTACTGTCGTACTGTCTTCCTTAGGATCCTTAAATATGGCAGACACATTTTCACCTCATAACCTTTGCACTGGATGTTCTTTTGCAAAAAATACTGCTTTCCCAAGTATCTGCATGATTTGCAATAGCATTTTCTTTAAGTATTTGTGAAAATATCACTCTGTTGGTGAGCTCTTTTCCTCACCACCATACCTGACTACCATGCCATACTCCTGCCATTCTCTAGCTAACTTGCCTGATTCATTTCTCTCTGTAGCACTTTCATCTTCTTTTTTGCTATGCAATGTACTTATGTATGGTCTGCCTTTCTATATCAGCATATAAACCACATGATGACAGGGATTTTTGCCTCTTGTACTTGCTGATATATCCCCTTGTTGCCAGAACAAGGCCAGAAATGTAATGGCCACTCAGAAACTATTGTTATTAACTGTTGACAGTTCAACATCGCATATACAGGGAGATTATCCTTGAACTCTTAAAACTACAGAAGAGCAACTGAACAGCCTGTTTAGAGTATATACATCTGGGAAAACAAGTGACTCCATTCAAATATGGCACATCTACCAAAATTAAACCATCAATGACTTGCTTTATAGAAAAATACATATATTACATGAGAATTCTTACTATAAGATTGACAATGATTCTTCACTAAGTACTTAGGGGGAGGTATTCAGAGCAAGCCAGCTTCTTTTGCCAGGAATTTGAAAAAAAAAAAAAAAATGCCCACTTTAGATTGCATCACGTGGTCTGAGCCCCTGAGTGATTTTATGATACATTTTAACCCACTCTGAGGGCTACTAACCAATCAAAGACACTACTCTTATCAAGGCCAACAATGATCTTTTTAACTGTAAGGTCTTATTAACTACTAGAAGACCACAATAGTAAAAATACTGGAAAGTACCTTTAAAAAATTCACAATCTGTGGGTGGTACTTAACTGAAGGAAACTAACTCTAGTAGAAAATGCTCTGGGAGTAAGTGGAAGCAATTTTAATATGTGTTGTAAACAAGAGGGAGCTACATAATATTTTTCAAAGTTGTTTCCAGAAAGAAGCCGTTGGTCTGCAACCATTCACATGGAGCAAGATAATAATGTTTCACAAAAAATAATAATTGACAGCATTTATTAAATGCTTACTATGCCAAACACTGAGGTGCTTTACATGGGTCAACACATCTTAACAAAATCCTGATTGGAATTAAATAATTTAATACATTTAGATTTACTGTTACACTTACTGTGTTATAAATAAGAAAAGGGCAGTATAGAAAATAAACATCCAGATATCTCACAACTAGTAGGAACAGTTAAGACCTAAGAAGTTTGGCTTTCTTCACTGTTACATCATGCTGAATTAAGATAATAGAACTAATGTTAGACTAGTCAAATCAAACAAGTTACATGAGTCAAACAACCATGAATCTCTTCCTGAGACACATGCTACATTTCACAGCTAAATAAAGTAATTTATAAATAAAGAAAAATATACAGATTAATCCACTCATTTCTCAGAAGATTCCAACAAAATAAAGAACAATTCTATTAAATACATTGTTTTAGTTACACAACAGAAGAAAAAATTTTAAAGGTGATTTCAAGTTTTTCTTGTCTATGAAAATACATAAAAGTTTTGGAGGATCAAAAAATAGTACTTTGTTAGTTATTGAGAAGAACATATTGCCAAAAAAGTAATGGTGAAACCTTATATATATTTTTTGTATCTTGATATTTGTTTTCCTGAATAATGGTTCCCTCAAGGACACCAGGTGGCAAAAGCATGGGCCTTGAACTCCAGAGATAAAAACACACAACTTAATTTTGCCACTTCATATATGCTTCTTGTGTTGGGGCAAGGCCTTCAAGCTCTGAGTCTCAGAGTTTCTTATCTAAAAAATAGGTACAAAAACAACAGTTTTCAGGGTATCCTAAAACAGATACAATAAAGGCCAAGTAGGGTTCTTGGAGCCTGTCACTCTCTTGTTTTATATTCTTCATAGCACTTCCCACTATTTGAGATGATATTCATTCATTTGTTTACCTGTTCTTTGTCTCCTTATCTGGAAAAGAAATTCAAAAGGGACAGTGACCTTTCTCAGACCTAATGAACGTGGTGGTTGCTCCATACACATCTGCAGAATGGGTGAATATATGGTAACTACTAAGTGGGTTAGTTTCTTTCTTCATGTCTAATATGTGGGAGTTCAGTGTTGACTAGCTGGTGTTTTGTGGGTTTACTGTGATTCTTTTAGATAGCAAGAGTTTTAGGGGGAAAATATTCAAATGGAATTGACAGTGAGGTTCAAAGGGATGTGGTAAGAAAAAAAGAGTATATGTATGAGATATACGCACATACATGTATCATATATATACATATGTGTAATATATATGATAAGCCATTCACACATAAATTAGTACTAAAATCTAAAACTAGGGAAGGAAAAAGAAAGCCAAAAGAAACTGTGTAAATATATATATATATGAAAAAAAAAAAAACCCTACAATTCATCATAAGAAACAAGACTTTGGTATATTAGTTAACTTTCATTTTTCTTCTCCTGTTTCAAAGTTTTTGTCCATTTCCTCTTTATGTTTCCTACATCATTTTCTGGTTTTCCAAACAAATAATGTTGCAGATACTAATGATTCCTGGGGATAAATATCCTTAACTCAAATAAGTTCCCTCACGATGACTGTGAAATACAGAATGTTTACACTATTACGGGACTGACGTAGGTCATTTCTCAAAAGTTATTTTTACTACATCCGAAGTATAAACTGTACCAATACATCACTGTGAGAAGCCCACCTTATGGGGCAAAATATACATAATAAACTTATAACATGAAATCCAGAAATAGAGACCATCCTGATCTCCAAGTTTCCTTACTTGTTATTCAAGAACCAGATTTAGTTTGCATACATGTACAAGAATTCAAAATATTCAACTGAAGGGAAATCTCTTTACAAAACAATAGAACCAAACAAGCTCCTGGGGATTCAGAGGTCCAAAGCTAAGTCTCTATCAAAGAGCATTCTTTGGATAAAATGGTTATTATATTTTCTGTTGGCCTTTAAGAAATCCCTCAAAATAATCTTGCAGCCATTCAAAGTAGCTAACTCTACTGATACTGGCTGCATCTCTGGTCAGCATCTAAGGAAGCATGAACCATGGAAAGCAAAGAAAACAAAGCTAAGTCTGTAACCATAAAAATTATTTTTGAAAACAAAATTAACTTTCACTTTAGCTGATTTTTCTAACCTCACATTCTGGCAGTGTTTTAATGCCCAAAGCCAAACTTTTAGACTCTCCCAAAGCTATCTAAGCAATGGCTGGTACTAGCTGATCTGAATTCATTAGTCAGGATCAGAAGAGAAGGAAAATGCCAAGAGAGACTTCCGATCATTATCTCAGAAATAGGAATGTGGTATACAGGCAATTTTCGTCACCATAACCCCAAACTGGCAGGAATTTTGTATGTCATAACTTATTCTGGAATAGCCCACTTAAAAATAGTGGGATTTGACCTACTTTCCTCTGAAACTCTCAGATATGGTACAGAAAAGGTAGACAGGGAAGATATTCACATGCTTGGAAGTGGATGGGAAATGTGGACATGGTAGGGCTGAGCAGATGATTTCCAAAGAGAAGACACCATATTCTTTAAAGTGGAAAGAGGAGTGTCCTGTAAGGGTTGTGAATACTACTCCTAGCAAAGATGACTGCTTTATTATTAGCATACAATCCGGAAATGAATGGCTAATAGTAGCTCTGGGAAGCCAGTAGGGGTGTGTGTGTATCTTTTGAGGGTGGGTTGGGAGATTTCTGTAATTCCTATCATGCATTCAAACTTTGCTACTGCTTACCAGACTTTGACACATAAATTACCTAAATGTAGAGAAAAATCTAAAAAAATAACACTTGGAAAGTATAATATAAGAACCATCAAAAGACTAGTTCTTACTGCATTTAACTCAACATTTAACACCAGTTCCCCTTTTATATAAGCATTAGGTGTTGAGAAGAGTGGCAGTTGATACAGAGAAAACTAAAACAAGATTTTGAACTCACAGGGTTGATTCCCAGTCCAAAAACATATTCATACAAAAACAAAACAAAACAAAAAAACCTCTAACTAGATGAACTAACTAGTAGCAGATGTATGGAATTAATTAATGATGTTTCTCTATCTGTGGAGATTGATTTATTTTTCCAATGATCAACTACAACATTTGGGTTAATATTTTACTTATACGACATTGTGGTTATGGACTCAAATGATCACGATGACAATCTACTTTTTCCATACATTTATCAAAAGGTACAACATCTCACAAGTCTGTGGCTCTCTTTTGGTCACTCAGTGGTCTTAAACAGAGCATGTTTCCTTCTTCAACTCTTAACTGTTAATTTTGACAACCAAAAATAATATAATCAGTCAGATATGATCATGGTGCTTCTGTAAATGTTTAGGTTCACTTTGGTGGGTAAGTGCCTCAGTGAAGAACTGCTAATGAGCAAGACCTAAGAAACAGAATCAGATACCTGGGCTCTATGCAGCATGAGGCTGACTCAGGCGCTAAGCCATGACCCAGTCGGAACCCTTGGCAAATTTCTGTTTCTCGGTACCTCTGCATCCTCACATAAGAGAAGGGGATGAGATTAATCCCCACGACACCGGGTGGTGGTGAGGATGAAATGACAACACACAGTCCTTATACTAAGGCTTCACTCATAATGAATCGTCAGCGACTGTTAACTATTAAAGATTCTTTGCAAGCCTGATTTATTATGCATTGTTCACACAGATCAATGCAATGTTCTAATGTTATTCATTGTATCATAGGAACCAGACAGTGTTCCCTTTTTTCTTTCCCCCTTCAACCTCTTTATTTTCAAACTTTCTGCATCTCTCTCTCTCTCTCTTTTTCATTATTTGGAGTTTAGTATTTGTTTTCTGTTCCTTTTCTTAAGGTGAATTTTGACTTCAGACAAATGAACAAATCTGACTTGTGCATATGACGGGTTGTGAAAAATCCACATAATTGAATAGTCACATCCTTTATTGGGATAGAGAACTCTTACATAATCCCAGAAAGTTTTCCCTCATATCTCTTTCCTGTTAATCCTCCCCTCAACCACACAGAGGCAATCTTCTGTTTTTTTTTTTTTTTTCCTTTTTTACCTGTTTTAAAAATCCTAGAAAAATATAAGAACTCAAAAATAATACGTTGCCCTAACTCTTTAATTCATGAGATATAAATTCCAAACAAACGCCAACATACGAAATGTGTAATGGGTGTAATGCTAATTCCATTTCCACTTACATTCGATATCAAGTTAGGTTTTATTATTGATATTTCATTCAAGGTCAGAATTTAACTTGTATTAAAGATCAGAGGATATTAAAACTGCAGGCATAATTTTCTCCTCCCAAGTTCAGAATAAAGGAGTATAAGTCCCCTACATTCCTCTCATTACTTGAAGTATTAAAGAAGCCAAGAAAAGAAAAGAAAAGAAAAGAAAAGAAAAGAAAAGAGAAGAAAAGAAAAGAAAAGAAAAGAAATATCTTTAAGCATAAAACTTGGCGCACTCTCTCTTTCTCTGTATCTGTCTATCTATACACACAAACATACACACACATAAGACGACTAAATATAACTCATAAACTTTGCTTTTATATTAATTTATGAAAAACAATTAGCTTAGCAGATTTCATTTCTTAAATAGTTTTTCATCTCTATTGCAAGCCTTTCACAGGGTCTTTCTAAAATAATAAATATGTATATGTTCAAGATCTTGAAGGTATCTTCTAATAATTTTTTTAAAGATATCTTACTGTGTTTAAATATAAATTGCCTCGAACTAGGGATAAACTAATTAGTATGAGCCATATGAAATTAACGTTTTTCTATTTTTAGGGACTGACTTGTTTTAATACAAAACTGATTATAACCTACAGACCAAAATCTCCTAATTATGCTAATCAGTAGTCGATCATTGTAAACAATGAACTGAAAAGTGTACATGAACACGTTTGGCACCATTTTCCTCACAAAAATAAGAAATAATTGGGCTTTGTGGTCTATAATAATATTTTTATTAACTGATGCCAATACTATAAACATTTCACTGAAGTCAGTATGCATTTCTAAATAAAAGAAATACAGTAATCACAAAGACAATCTGAAAAACATTTACACACTTACCTTTGTAAGTCAGCTTGAGTCGTGGAATATTTTGCTTAGAAGTTCCAATGACTGGAAGAAACAGCATGGTCATGCTTAGTATCATCAAGGCATGAAAAAGGTCAAAATCATGGCTTCTGGACTTCGGTCTCTCATTTTTAGTAGCAGTCATGATGAAAACAATGTCCTCTTTCAAATGATGTTAATTTAATCTAAAAAAATAAGAAAATAGCCATTAATATTTTCCTAGACTTACTAAATTATGATTTTCTGAATGTGTATAGATTTTAAAAAATAATTGTTCCTTCTCTCTTGTTTAAATCTTGTAAATTGTTACAAGGGAAAGAATTCAGAACTGAATAATAAAATTCAGGTCTGCCTTTACTCAAATGCAGAGATGAAGACATAACTAAAATTTCAACTATTTATGATAATTAACATTTCTTCCTCTATTAAAGTTTGTTTGTTCTAACACAAATGCAGAAGGAACCAACTCGTTCTAACTTGATGAGTTCTTTACTCAGATAAGAATACTGGTAGAAACCCATTCTTTCCTCATATCATCCCTGAGGAAAAAGATCTCCAAGCAAAAACAAATAAAAGCTGTCATTTTCAGGGAGTTCATTTCCTGTTTCTGACATGAAGATGTTTTAAAAGTCTACTTAAGGGGTGCCTGGGTGGCTCAGTTGGTTAAGTGTCTGTCTGCCTTTGGCTCAGGTCATGATCCTGGGGCCCTGGGATCAAGTCCCCCCGCCCTACCCTCTCAGGCTCCCTGCTCCATGGGGAGCTTGTTTCTCCCTTTCCCTCTGTTGCTCCCCCCTGCTTGTGCTGTCTCACTCTCTCTATCTCAAATAAGTAAATAAAATCTTTAAAAAAAATAGTCTACTTAAAATTGGAAAAATGAGGAATGATTAGGTCACGGCCACCACTATAAATTTTAGGTCTGGGATAATGCAATCTTACCTGCACTCTATATACTTTTCCACACGGGGGAGTACTGAATAGAAAAACAAACTAATATAAAAGGGTTTATAAAAGAGAGGAAGTTGTTATTAACTAGGTTGCCATAGATAAGCTGCCATGGTTGTCTTTTTTTGTTTTTATTTTATTTAAGATTTTATTTATTTGAGAGAGAGCGAGAGCAGGGGGAGGGGCAGAGGGACAAGCAGACTCCCTGCTGAGAAGGAAGCCCAATGAGGGGCTCAATCCCAGAACCCCGAGATCATGACCTGAGCCAAAGGCCAACGCTTAACCGACTGAGGCACCTAGTAGTTCCAGTCGTCTTTGTTAAAACATGGAATAAATTAAGACACATATTTGAAACTAAGCCTGATAATAATAATTACAAATAATAGTCATCGAATATTTATATATACCAGATACTTGTTGTTTTAAAGTGTTTTCCATAAATGAAATGATTTAATGCTTTTAAATTAACTAAACAAGGAGGCCATTAGACTCAGGCAGCTCTGATGAAGTGGCAGCCTCCTTAAGCAAATGGAAATCTAAGTCTATAAATGCCTCAAAGTCACAAAATCAAAACATCAGGGATAACCAATCGCAAACAACCAACTAGGCCTTAGGCTACAGCCAATTCTTTCTTGCTTCAGCATTTTCTCCACACAAGTCTTTCCCTGGCTTCTGAAGGCAAAGCCTCCCAGTTTGGCACTACACGGCTGGAATCAATTTTTGCTCAAAAAACTTAAAAATTTTAATATGTCTCAGCCTACCTTTTAATAATGCTACTACCAACAGCCATAAAGGATGGGTAACTATTTACCTCATTTCACAGATGAGGAAACTGAGGTACAGAGTTAAATGGTTCTCCCAAGGGCACATGGCAGATAAGAAGTGGATAAAAATATGTGGTCAGGACTTTAGCTAGAGTTGGCCTCTTAAACCCCTAAGTCTTTGGGTGTTTTTCAATATGGTAGAATCAAGTAGTCTTCAACTCCTGCAGTCTTCAACTTTTCTTTCTCCACAAAATTTCCTCTGTCTTTCTAAGAAATAGCCCACAAAAAGGATCTTGCTATGCTTACTTCCAGGGAAGATTCCAGATGTAGTACCTGCTTCAACTTCTGTCCAAATAATTTCTGTGCTTCCTTGGTAATAGCTGTAGCCATAACAAAGAAGTCTTATACTTTATGTAATTTTCTAATTATTTAATATCAAAATATTCTGTTTATATGGTTTAGTTTTAAGAGAAGGTTTAATCATGAGTGAACTTTCTTATGAAAGATCAACTCTTTAGTAAATGCCTTTGCATTTTAATTACTTTGAAAATAGTTATTTTAGTTACTTTGAATCTAGTTACTTTGAATCTCAGAAGTTAAGATCAATCTGGGAAAGTGAACTAAAATAAAATTAAGGGATGTATTGGTTTATTGTTATATATGACAAACATTTTAAGGACAGATTACAAATTTTATGTTGTTTCTTCATGAAATGTTGACTATGAATGCTTAATAAATTATATTTTTACATATATGTATATATTTTTAAAATATATATTTTTATAATTTACTTTAATTATCTTCAAAGATATTTATAAGAAGTAACTAACTATTCTGTCTTGTGTGTAATCTGTGCATATTTAATTCTTTGATTTAGAAAATTACTTCATATGTGAATAATCAAGGTAATTTAGATACTCATTTAAGTGTGGCACCTGGGTGGCTCAGTCGGTTGAGCATCTGACTCTTGATTTTGGCTTAGGTCATTATCTCAGCATCCTGGGATCGAGCCCCAAGTTGGGATTCAGCCCTGAGTTGGGTTCCACACTCAGCTGGGAGTCAGCTTGAGGATTCTCTTCCTCTGCTTTCCCTCTGCCCCTCCCAAACTTCCCTCCCCACCCCCACTCATGCACATGCTCTCTCTCTCTCTAAAATAAATAAATAAATTTAAAAAAAAAGAATATTGTACTAAATATGCCACATATTACATATTTTATTCACATTTACTTGACATTCCTTGAGCAGTATTAATTAGACATAATTTGAGAGAAAACAGGAATGTCCTTCTGACCAAAAAGATCTATATGCCATCAGTAGCACTTTATGAAAATTTTAGTTTTTAAAATTTCATTAATGCATAAAATAAAACACTAATAAAGTCCTTCTTTAAATAATATACTAAAAATAAATTCTTAAAAAAATAAAGAACTGTGTTATTTTAAAGGTAGTAGGACAAAATGTTTGTTACTGCCACAAAGCAGTCACTTTAGCTGGTCCACAGGAAAATTTATTAGGATTAGTTTCAAATTATATGAGTTTTAAAGTTACTCAATCTCTGAAGAAATGAACGTTGCAATCTTTCAATTTGCCATTTATACGAGTAAAAAAATAGATACATTCTTTGACTTACAGGTTCTCCTTAAAAACTTACTGCTTTTATGTAAATAAGAACATATGTACAAGAATATATATGTAACAGTCATTAACATCACAGCTAGTCCCCAACCACTTATTAAGATGAGGAAAAAGATATGACTCTTTTCTGAAAGAAGTGGTTGATTATATAAAAATAATTAAAGCACCATGAAATGATTTCTAAAATCAAGATATTTATGGAATGCTATGCAAGATAGCTCAAAGGAGTATCACATAGATTTAAGCAAGACAAAAACAGTTTCATGAAAGACAGTGAAAGGAGAATGACAAGCAAAAACACATAGTTTCAGAAGACAGTGATAACTCATTAAGGGTTCTTGAAAAGCCAGAAGCATTACAGACTTGGTTAGACTGCTACAAGAAGGGAGGGATAGAGTAGCATAACCCAGAAAGGTGGAAGAGAGAGGACACCAAAGAAAAGACGAACTTGACCTAACTGCTAAATGTGCCTCATGTCTGTTCTGGTACCTAATATATTATGACTCAGTGCATTACTCCACACTGCCTTTGATATTAGATTATACGTGCTGATTCTATCCATATTCATCAGCAACTCTAATCCCACTTGCCTGTTCCTTTCATTTTTCCCTATATATACACATGAGAGCAGAATACGGGTTTCTGATCGCAGAATATCCATAGCCTTGGCATACACACATATATTTCTCCACCTACCCTTCCTCTCATTTCCTACACCTCCCCCCAAAAATGAAAGGTAAATTGAATATAGAGTTTAAGTGTATTAAACTTCTCATTAAGCTTAGTTTTTCTGAGCTTCTGGACATGTGAAATACTACCTTTTTCTTCATGACATGCAACAATGCATGTAATGTGAATGTATGTTTAGGTACACAGGCAAAAGAGAGGGAACTTTCCATGTGTGCATTTTATTAGCAATAATGACCTCAGTACAGGACCTTTCTTGGGAATTAATGACCAGTTGGGGTTAATGGCCCTTGGCTATGTATTGAGATATCTACTCCTCCAACTGACCATTAATCGCTAAGACATGCCCTGTGCCTCCAACACTATAACTTAAGAAGATTGATGTTTTGGTTTTCAATGAACAGTAGTCATACTGTTCCTTGTAACACAACTCATTAATACTGTTAAATAAGTTAAAAATCAAAGTGCTGTTTTCCTTGCTACATGACATTCCGATAAGTGCATGCACGTGCTGTTACATATGCTAAGGGTGAGAGACAAAATAAAACAAAAATCCTGAAACTGCCGGAACTTTTTTTTAACTTTAAATATTTTTCTACTATAAAACAGTCACTCTCTATAATCTGCTGTTCCTGATTCATTGTTTTTCTTCCCAACAATCCTCCGAATTCAATAGTCAATCTTTTAATTGAGGTAATTTATGGGTTAAATGTATAGCCAACAACCTCTCCTCTAATCTATTGATCTTTTGCCATCTTCCTTCCAGTGGATGTGGATGTGTGTGTGTGTGTGTGTGTGTGTGTGTTGTGCATGCACACGTGTGTGTCCTGCATCTGGGAGGAATTACAGAGAGAAGTAGGTGTGATTTAACCTAAAGTGGGTGGATTTAGTGAATTGCATAGGTTATACTGCATGCTACTGTCTGTAACAAGCTCGACCTGGAGCCAATTAACTGCATGTAATCTATTCCAGATGTTCACTGGAACAAACAACACTCTTGGGGATCTTCAGATGTGGAGCCAATAGGGAGTGTTCTGATTATGAGAGATTTTTACACACTGTTCCACTAAATCAGAGATCCAAATGCATAATCTAACATTCAAGAAGGCCTTGTGCCATTTCCCAAAGGAATACAAAGAGTCCAGGACTTACTGGATGGATAGTAACTCATCAGCAATATTATTTGAGGAGCAAGGGATATAAAATTTTATATGTGAACTTCATTGATTTGCCTTATTTATATTTATCTATTTCAAATATCATTAAGATAATGTATAATTATGGTGAAAAAATACATTCTATGCATAGGAGAAGAATTAAAATATAAGTCTTGACACATAAAAACCTTCAACACTTTAGATTAAAGATTTTTTCCTCAGGGGTGTGTGTGTGTGTGTGTGTGTGTGTGTTGGGGGAGAGGAGGCAAAGAATCCTTGATTTTTTAATTTATAAAGAGCTATTTTTTCTTCATACCTTCATGGTGCACATAAGGTCACTTGAGACTTTTTTACTCATTCAGGAGACATGAGGAATCATGACTACACTCAAATTAATAGTATTACCTGAATAAGCTCGCTTTGGCTTAATTGTAGCTCATGTTTTTGAATCACTGTTTGATTAGATGGTTTTTCTGTAGGATACACAAACCTGATAAATTATTAGAAACATGACTTCATGGTAAGTTTATGGGCAAGAAACCAGATAAAAATTATAGAAGAAACTTGAGAGTTGAAGAGACAATATAAGCAAACAAAGAGAAACATTTTGTTTGCAGAGGGCTATCTTCTAGTCCATAGTTTGAGTACCGTGATAACGAAGCAGAATGCAAGTGGTATGTATGAAGACCCACTAGGAGGGAGCTTGGAGTGCCAACATTTTTCTACACATGTATTTTATCTCATCCTTTTCAAATTTCTCTTTGCATGTTTTCTAATATATCTAATATCCTACTACTTTAGCATAGTCAGGGGTATGCAATCACCGCTCAAGTGTACAATACTATAACCAGTGAGTAGAATTTATGGGGCAGCAAGTTTTCATTGAAAAATTTTAACTGCCCATTAATGGACTTCATTGTTTTAAGATGTCATGAATTCCTCAACAATTACTATATTTCCATGGAGTGTGAGAGACCATCTTACTTTTTAGAGATCATGAAAAACACACTTAACATTTAACTAAATGTTAATTTACTTCCTTACATCCTTATGGATATTTCATTATATACCAAACTAAACATGAATATCGTCAGTAATCAGCTGTAAAGTTGAGCTGAATTCTTTGTAAGTAAAGATACATTACAGTAGTTACATTTTTATTTTGCAGGGGTTTAGGCACAATGTCTACATTTCTAAAATACTCTGAAAATATACCTGCTCAACAAAGCCCCATTGTTACATGTTACTTGGGTTTGCATGTACTTGCAGCCTTGTACTTACAGCCACATCAAATTATTCAGGATCTCAGCCCTAATGAATCCAGTTCAATAGAAAATAATAGTAAGACTTCATCACATACAAGTGTAACCTGTTAGGATTACTATTGTGCGTGGCACTTTTTTCCTGAACATAACAGTAATAACAACACAATGCTTGTAAAGGGGTCCTAAAGAAATCAAGTGTTCCCAAGGTCCAAATTGCTCAAATAATTAACACATTTACAAAACAAAACAAAACCAAAAACAACACTATTGTAACTGACTTTATGCTAATCATCTTCCTTATCCTAAATTTCATATCATTTTGCTACTCAAGGAAGCACAGTTATCATCTCATAGGGTCAGAAAAAACACCAAAGCATAATCTTAGTTGGTTTCTCCTTTAATCTGATTAATCCACAATTCAAAGATTTAAGATTTTCCTTTTCAAATTCTCACACTCCAGAGAGTGTTTTAATCGATGCAACTTCTCATGACCAAGATCATCTTATTTCTCACCTTTTAGAATTCTGCTATGCATTTCGAGGATTGTAGAATATTTATAGGTATTCTATGGAAATATTTATAGAAATTACAGTATACTTGGCAAATTTCCATGTCTGCCTTTTCTATTCAAAATATAAATGTATAAAACGGGGCACCTGGGTGGCTAAAGCGATTAAGCGTCTGCCTTCAGCTCAGGTCATGATCCCAGTGTCCTGGGATCTAGCCTCTCATTGGGCTTCCTGCTCAGAGGGGAGTCTGCTTCTCCCTCTCCCTCTTCCCCTTCCCCTGCTCATGCTCACTTTCTATCAAATAAATTTTTTAAAAAATCTTAAAAAATGTAAATGTATAATTATTTTAACTGATTGTTTTTTAAAATCTATCAACTTTCACCTCAAATATTCTGATACTTGACTCTCACGGTTTAAAAACTGTTTTTTTTTAATAAGCAGAATGTTAAATAAAGTGGAGTAGGAATTACTGCAATTAAGATGGCAAAACAATTGTATTGTCTTGAAATAATAAAGTAAGCATTAGCCGTGTGTTTATTATCAAAAGGATCTTCGCATTTATTTTACTGCTTTTATCTTTAAGGAATGTCATCATCAAAACTGAGTGATATTTTGGTAAGGATTTAAAATTTTAACTTCCTTTCCTGAAATACACATTTAGTTATTAGTGTAGACATTGAGCTATATGTCCAATAAAGATTTTCCCAGACTTTATAATATTTATCTAATATTTCTGCTAATGTGAGCAGCAAATGGATTTAAATCTTAAACTGACTTTTTAATGATGAAATGTACAAAATATTCTATATACAAACAAATGTAGTTTGTCCCAATGTCATCCAAAATAACCATGCACTAGGAAACTTGTCTTTCAAAGCAACATAGGTATTTTATTATATTAAAAAGTATTATCATGGTGCTTGCTTCAGGAGTGCTTATGTACTACTGTTGAAGCAATGCAAAGACGCATAAAGAGAAGGGCATGGCACTAGCAAAAGAATGACGGGCAAATGTGTAGACTTAAGAATTTTTTGTTTCCTGACCTGCGTGGTGGTCCTCGTCTTTACAATTTTCACATGTATGTTACATTTTCCAATTAAAAATATTTATTGAAGTAATTAGTTATGTTAAAAAAGGAAATGTAAAGAAATTTTTTTATTACTTAATGCATACTTTCTAATAAGACTGTGAAACAGGAAATTCACCATATCCTCAAAAACAATACAGAGGTTATTAGTTGCCAACTTATAAAAATTATATAAACCTTATACAAAACCATTTATGTATAGCTAATACTACTTAAATAATTTCCTACAGTAGGTCTGAATTAAAACATGGGTTTGCATAGTTAATTTAGAATCTCAAGGTTGTAACTATTGGACACTAGTAAATACTTACAAATGAACTAAGTCATGTTGTTTTTTTTTTTAATTTTATTTATTTATTTGACAGAGATAGAGACAGCAAGAGAGAGAGAGGGAACACAAGCAGGGGGAGTGGGAGAGGAAGAAGCAGGCTCATAGCGGAGGAGCCTGATGTGGGGCTCGATCCCACAACGCCAGGATCACGCCCTGAGCCAAAGGCAGACGCCCAACCGCTGTGCCACCCAGGCGCCCCGAATTAAGTCATGTTTTAAGACATATAATATAGAATAAATATAAGGATTCTCTGAAAAACTCCTCACTTTTAAATAAACAGACCAAGAAATCCAATCAAATCTACCAGCAATTCCAATATTTAACAGCAAACTTTTTAAGCAAAAAAAAGTTTATGGCAAGAAAAGTGTAACCTTGAACTTCATATTCACTTAAATTCTCCAGGAATGCATGTACTTTTAAGATCAAAACACTTAAGTTAAATGACTCCTCTACAGCCTTTTTTTTTTTTTTTAAGGAAAAAAGATGTACTACACACATTAACACTACTTGTTTCATCACTATTTAATGAAACACCTTAGGGAAATAAACTTTTCTAGCACCATGAGGCATTCATTCCATCTGCATAGGGAGGAGAGTTTAAATAATTCACTTCGTAAACAGCACTACCTGGGAATAAAAATAGGCAGTGTGTGAAAGGAAACTTAGTGTCATACACAGACTTCAGTAAACTGGTCTTCAAAGTAGACTTGAATTTCATGATAGTTGAAATTTCATGACTCAGTTGGGCTAAATGGGCGATGGGCATTAAGGAGGGTACCTGTGATGAGCACTGGGTGTTATATGTAAGTGATGAATCACTAAATTCTACTCCTGAAACTAATATTCCTCTTTGTGTTAACTAACTAGATTGAAATAAAAACTTGAAACAAAAAATAAATAATTTTAATGTGACCAATGTTATTTTGCTTATATTTAGCACATTGAATTCAACACAACTGACGACTATGCAAACAACAAGGCAGCCTTTCAACAAATAAATTTTCCAGCACTATTGGCAGTAATGGTTTTTTAATGATTATTGTTTATATTTTTAGTGACGATGACAGATGTTAATGGATTTCATCTTGGTTTAAAGTGCTTCGTATACAATAGTTCCAAACCACGTATTTTTATTTTCACTCAACAGTTTTGAGCTTGGCAGGTGAGGAAACTGAGGCAAAGAGAGTACATTAGTGGCCAAGGCTTCTCGGCCAGGATCAGATGCAGGGTCAAGTTACCACACACACAGAGCTCCTCCAGGAATGTAGGTGAGGTGGATGGGGGATGGGGAGGAGAGCTTATCCTGGGGTCCACATTGTTTAGGGACTGTGCCTGGAGATAGAGAAGGGCTCTCAACCTAGTGGCTGTGACTGCTGGCATGCCCCCAGTCTCTCTTTGGCCAATAGAACATTTGCCATGAGGGCGATGCTCTGTATCTTGTCCAATATGGCGCTATGAGACACATATGGCAAGTGAACACTTGAAAGGCAGGCAATCTAGAAACTGGATTTTAAATTTTATTAAGTTTTAACGCGCTTAGCTCCTTTTTTTTTTTTTTTTTTTTCCATCTCTTGCTGATGTGTAGGTCAGGGACTAGTCTATCTAGTCTAGAGCAGTGAAAGTAGTAGTTCTTAGTTCTGGGATATTAAATGAAAGCACAGAACAAGAGAGGGCAGAAACTTTTTTTTCTTTTTTTCTTTTTTTTTTTTCCTGGTAAGAAAATCTAGGCATTGACTGAAAGAATTTATAAGGCACAATTTATCTGTTTTATAGTTCTGAATGGAAAACTAACAGAGATTAACCTTAAAATTTTCCATTTTCTTCCCCCTTAAACTTGTTTGAGTATGATGATGACAAAGGTACTCTTCCATCTTTTTATTTCAGTGGCATTGGAAACTATTTTTCACAAGCTAAACAGGACTAATTCTTGTTTATAGAAGAGCTATTTCTTTTTCACTATTTGCATTTCTAATTGTGTCCTTCTTAAGTGTCTATTACAAAATAAATTTGCACAAGATCATTGTAGGGGGGCTGCTAGTCCAGAAAAGGGCTACGTGTCTGGAAGATGGTGATCCATAATAGAAGTCTGTGAAATTTGTCATAGATTCTTTACCAGCGACTACCAGAATTCAAGAGCTCCCCAAACCCTAACTTAGTCAATATTCTCACATTTGGTTTAGTTCTACTATTAAAACACTAAAAATAATTTTAAAAATAAAGTTGTAACTTTTATAAATAAACCAACATTCTAATTTTCATTTTTCTATACTTAGATGGTTGCATTGTTAAATTTCTTTTATTTACATTTCTAAATGGCCCCTGTTATAACTATAACTCCTGTGGGACAAGTCAGGAGTAGAGAAGAGGTAATTAAGCCCTCAGGCACAAAGCCCAGCTCTGCCATTTGCCTCCTGCTTATCAATAAAGTTACTTAAACTTATTGTGTCTCACTTATCACACTGAAATAGTAAATAATAAGAGTATTCAACTCATGTGTTGTAAAGATTAAAAAACCATGTGTAAAGCACTATACCATGCCCCAGTACATAATAAGTGATCGAGTATTAGACTTCTTTAAATCTTTATATTCAATTTATCTTCATTTTCCACTAAAATTCTTTTTAAGTACCAATGCAAATTATGGCTTTAAGATATTTAATAATGACCTGAATGCATGTCTACAAATTTTAAGGCCTGTAAAATAAAGATGTCTTAGGAAAATAATATATAACCTCCAAGAATATGAAGACAAATGAAGAAAATAATTAGAAGAGATCACCAAAAAGGACAAATGAACATAACAGAAAATAAACAAATTCCATTTCTATGGTTTAAGAGGGGGCTATCAGTGATGGTTTGAATTTTGTTATGAAGGATAAGACATTGTATCTCGAGTGCTTCCAGTGCTACTCATGTAAATTAAATAACGTAATTTATCAGGAAAGGGAAAATAGATATCCAATAAAATAATAATTTCATATAACCTTAAAATCAAAGAATAAGCATAGGTGAGTGTGTTTAATACTTAACTTTAAGATTATCACTTGTATGAAAAAGATTAAAAGGACGGCTTCTTTCTATGTTTTTTCCAGAAAGGATACTAGCTTCAAAGGGGAAAAATAGGGAATTTAAATAACTTTGTGGGCTATGAAGAATTGAAGGATATAGTATATTTAATAGTATATTCAAAGCATAACAATAATATATGTCTATAATTCAATATATCCTTTTTTATTGGATCTTAATACATTATATATTTTTGGATTTTTATGCAGCTATCCATCTTGTTTCACTCAGCGTACTATTTTCCATTCCAAACACTAACTTTTCTTGTTAAAATGGGTATAAAGATCTTTCATGAACTTAGTTCTTTGTTTATCACATTCTTTACATAATTTACTCTGCCTAATTATGATGCCATTTTAGAAGTTTATATACTTTATATTTGATAAGTTATGATATCCTTTGACGTGCAGGGGGAGTGGGAGAGGAAGAAGCAGGCTCCCAGTGGAGGAGCCTGATGCGGGGCTCAATCCCAGAACACCGGGATCACGCCCTGAACCAAAGGCAGATGCTTAATGACTGAGCCACCCAGGCACCCCAAATGCATCTATATTTTATCCAAGATTAATTTTTACAAGCATTTTTACTTACATTAAAATTGTTAATTTATTATAAAGTGAATTTTAAAATTCATACCAGCTTATAAAACAGTTGATCCTATTAACACTCTATAATTATATATTATGGCAAAATTTTGTCTGATATATAACAGGAGTTAAAAAATAATTTTTAGTTTATAATAATCCAGAAAACAGCAAAGCAGTATCTCCTGACTGAAAGCAGAGCAAAATTAGTTATTATGTTCATATTCAATTAGGTTTGGGTAAATTAAAAAAAAACCTTCTGATTACATTTTAAATCATTCCAGATCTGTAAACATGCCTAGTATTATTTATAATGGTTTTCAAAATTGCTATATTTATAGCATACCAAAGATTTAAGGTTGTCTCTCCCACAGATTCAGAGTTATTGTACCTCTTAGAACATCTTAATATATCTGCTAGCCCTAAGATGGAATATTAAGAGCACATATTAAAACATGCCTTCCATATTCAATCATTGTTTCCATATATATTTGCGTAAGTATTCAACGTGTCTATAACATGAACTTTACTGTCCTCAAAGTGCATATTTCAATTCACGTTAATTAGAAACTAATAAAGCTAAAAATAAATGACAATATATTGTGTAATACCAAATAGCATTACTGTAAAATGATTAAATATTGTTTTATAATTAATATAAGTTTTAAACTATCTTTATATATACCTTCATATGAAGATATGATATGTAATATTTTAAAAATATATTCACATATAATTATATATTATACAATATATAATATTTACATATAATTTATATTATATTTAATACATATTTTATATTATTATATATCTATTATTAAATATAATATAAATATAATATTATTTATATATTTTATATATACTATATATATATATTTTTTTGGAGATGGAGAAAGAGGGTGCAGGGAAGGGCAGAGGGAGAGAGAGAATATTTAGCATGCAGTCCGATGCACGGCTCAATCTCAGGAATCCCAGGACCCTGGGATCTTGACCTGAGCCAAAATCAAGAGTCAGTCCTTTAACCCACTGAGCCAGCCAGGTGCCCAGAAGATATTATACTTTAAAGCATGACTTTGTAACTCCTTCAGAAACAATGTTAGATATACTAGATATGCAATATAGAAGCAGGTATGAACTTTGTTAAAGACCCATGGGTAATAAAGCTAAATTAATTCCTCATATCTGTATTCTCTTAATATGTATAAGGGAGTAGTTCCTGGGCTCACACACATTCATATTTAAAAAGTAACATACAAGTGCCCAGTATATGAGCAGTATGCCTGTGTAAAGAATGGACTGGGTGCAGAGTGCCTGGGTGGCTCAGTTGGTTAAGCAGCCAGCTCTTGATTTCAGCTCAGGTCAGGATCTCAAGGTCCTGGGACCAAGCCCTGCCTTGGGCTCCACGATCAGCTTGAGGATACTCTCTGCCTTTCCCTCTGCCCCTTTCCCTCTCTCTCTCTCAAATAAATAAATCTTAAAAAGAAAAAAAAAGAATGGACTGGGTGCTGCCTTATTAAGTGAAACCGAGAAATTTCATTTTCTTTATCAGGCAGTGCTGTATTTTTAAACACCTTCTGGTGTTTCTCATGTAAACTTATTTTGCCTTTTTTGGGGGGGGGGCATAATTGGTCTTTTGAAACCCATTCTGGATATTTGGCTATCCAGTTTCCCCTTCTACGCTCACCACCATCCTTACCTAGTTCCCTATTAACCAATTATCAGGTTTTTTTTCTTCCTCCTTTTTGAGATATAACTGACATACTACATTGTATAAATTTAATATCAGTTTCTGAGCTGTGTTTAATTCCATCTTCACACCCTCTGCTATATTTGAAGAACTGGATTTAAATGGCCATCCCAAATCTTTCTGCCTCCTTTAGGATAAGCAAGGAATTCCTGTGTTTAGCACATACCTACAGATGGACATTTCCCATTTTTATTTTTTACATATTTCTCTACTAGAGAAAATGTTTTATCTATGTGACCTCTGAAGTTTCACTAAAAAATGAAACCAGCACTGTGGTCTGGCTTTTTAAATGCAGAATTCACTTTAGGTAATCTCTCAAAATCCTCAATAATTAAATTCATTTATTTTTACCACATATTACAGCAACTGAAATAAAACTCTTGAGTCTCCCAGAGGCGACACAGCCTAAGAAATCAGGCCTTGGTTTTGTGATGGCTCAGGTTGCAAATCCCTTTTTGCTGCTTATCAGCTTTACACCCTAAGAGAATTCACTTGATTTTTCTAAGTTCAGTTTCCTCATCTATATAACTGGATTCTCAGTTCTTATCAAATATGATGGTTATAAGAATAAAATGAGATAATGCAAGGAAAGCACTTAGTACCTTGTCTGGCACATATCTGGCTCTCAAAAAACGTTAGCATAAAGCTCTTTCATTTTTTCATGGACTGTGATAGCAACTATTTTTCCAAAGTGAGTAAGTGAATATAAAACTTAAAAGGAAGGCTGAAAACTCCCATGTACTCCTATTATGCTTGCAAATGTGTTTATATAACTTGGCATTAAAGTTCCCAAACTTCATTCCACAATGTAAATTTTTTTCAATGCATAATCAGATGAAATCCCTATTAAAGTAATAATAGTACATTATTTTCTCTAAGCTTCCAATTTGTTGAGCCATATGCACTGCCAAAATGAAATCCTAAGCAAAAGAGAACACTTAATTGCTTTATTAGATATGGAAATTGTTAGAAAATAAAAATAAAGGCAAAGTAAAACAGAAATATTTTTGTTTGAGAACATACAACTTGGAGTTACCAAATATGTTTGCAGAAAAAGTCTATGGAGGAAGTCTTAGAAGTGAGATTAATATTTATAAACAGTTTTGACAGTAAGCCAATCTAATGTTACTCCCGAAAGCTTATTTGGATATGGTTAAGAGCCAAAAGAGTTTATATACATAAAGAACTTTAGCTTTAATTATAATTGCTGTACTTTTTCAGAGTATTCAAAACACTGAACTGTTATAGTGTAGTAAAACCACAGTTTAAAGACCTTTCCAAATAATATTTAGGCCATTCCATACATCTCACAAGATTTGTATTGGTACTTTCCTGAGCAAGTCTAATTCCCATCCATGGACACTTGTACTTTTTTCAGCCACATGAAGGCAAGGACATCAATCACATTCACCACTCTATCACCAAAGCCTAGCACAGTGCCTCACAGAAAGCAGGAGACATGCATGTATTTAACAAATGAAAGGAGCAGTCAATCTCTTCCTTCCTTTATCAGCCCACATCTGTGACATATGGTAATAAGCAGCTAAAATCTCTGTATATCATTCCTTTGTGTGATATCATGACGACTCAAAAAATTTGGGGAGCCTCAAGAGTCCTAGAATTGTATGGGAACTTTTGGACCAAATTAGAATGACCCATAGCTGCTACAAAGATTCTATCAAAAAAAAAAAAAAAAATTGGGAGGAATGACTGAGTGAGTCAGAGACATTCTTGGTATTTCTGGGTATCTTTTTTTTTTAAGAGATTTCAGAATCACATTTTTCTTTAACCTCACTTGAGAATGTTATGGGAAACCCCTGTATGGAGAAAGAGGCCATGAAATGTGAAGAATATGAAATCTGGAGTCAGGTAAGCTTAGGTATGAATTCCAGTTTTACCACTTTCTGGACAAGATTTTCTTTGAAATTTAGGAAATGATGTCACCATGTTATGTTATTCAATTTAAAATAATATATATTAAAATCCCTATCCACACAGTAGGTGTAAACATTAGCCATTATGAGGATTATTCTTTCTTACAGATTAAGATAGCTCCATTCTCCCAGTTGAATGTGGTTTGTCAGTGAACCCTGTTGGTACTTAAGATTTGGAAGTAAAGCAAATGGTCGTTTACTATTTGGAAAATTCTAAGATTCACCCCCTTCCCCCATCCCTGTGGTCTCAGCGGAGAAATTTTCATAAGAAAATGATATTTTAATGTGATTCTTTCTTTACTACCTACTTTATACTTTCGGTTTCTATCTTCCTGTCAGTTACTGAGATTTATCCGAAAAGCAAAGCATAAAATTGAACATAGGTAGAAATCAAACACATATTAAGAATTATCCACTAAGGGGCGCCTGCGTGGCTCAGTCAGTTAAGCGTCTGCCTTAGGCTCAGGTCATGATCCCAGGGCTCCCTGCTCAGCAGGGACTCTGCTTCTCCCTCTCCTTCTGTACATCTCTCCCCCACCCCCCACTCATGCCCTCTCTCGTTCTCTCTCTCTCAAATAAATAAATAAAATCTTCAAGAAAAAAAAGGAATTATCTGTTAAGCATTCATCCTGCCTTTACAATTTCCACATTCCTAGACCATTCACAGCACAAACCTTTTCCCAAGTAAATGTACATCCAGATTAAAAGAGGATGAGAGAGCAGTGTCTAAGTGGTAAAATATGCAAGCCACTTAGAGAAAAAAGCAGAGAAGTAAAGATTACTGCTGTCTTAGGCAAGAAAGAATGTGAAGTTCAATTACAATACCACATGCATGTGCCTTTTGGAATGTCAAAGAACAGCAAAGCATTCTTGATCATAAAACAAGGAGAAAAGATATCTTCCTATCCTTAGCACTTCAGATATTCAGTTTTTCAGACATCTCAATAAAACTCTTGTATTACATTACTCCAATAAAATTAAGAGTTCTCTTTTCAAAAGTTACCTTGTGTACTAGTTTACTTATTTAGTCAAAAAGGGCTGACTGCCACAGAACTGTGATAAGCATCGGTATTAAGTAGTCACACAACTTTGATTTTTCAAATATCGCATTTGATTCTTATATATCAACTATCCGGTGCAGATGTGTAAAATCATATACTTCAGGGAAAGTCACAGTCTTTAAATGGTATTTCAAGACTAAGCATAGAGCAATTAAATTATACATTTGTCTATAATACTGTTTCACTTCAAACACTATAAAAAGGGTAAAATCATTATCATCGGAAGGCAAATTATGCCTTATTGTTGCTAAACATAAATTTACATCAACTAGAAGAAGACATTTTCTGTATTTTGCTATTTACAGATTTTTGTCACACAACTTCAGCTATTAAAATCTGACTTTTAAAATGTATGTCAGCTTCTCTGGTTATAATTTTATAAAGGATACAGAGAACACGAGCAAGGATTAATCATGTTATAGCAGAAAGAACACTGAGTTAAGAGCCTAAAGATCTGACTAAAGTCCTGGCTTTATCTCATACAGTATACCTTGTCTTCAGGAATTGAATCAACCACTCAGAGACTCCTTTTATGTAAAGTTAAGTTGACATGTCATTGACCTAACGTGGGTACTATGTAGTTCTCAAAAAGTGCATATAAATACTTCAGAAATGGTTAAGACAACATACATAGACCTAACAGCTCCTTTAAAGTGATTAACTTTTTCAACTTAATTTCAGAAAGCCTGCTTTTAGATCTATTCTAATTTTTTATTTATCAAATAGATAAGAATACACTCCCCCCAAGAGGGAAAGGTGAGGAAATCTCTGTTACATCTGTTCTTTAACTACCAAACAAGGTTGTCATCTGTGTCAGTGATGCCATTTCATAAGCTACATGCTATTTAACCTCCAGGATTAATTTCTTCCACTCCATTTTCAAGGCCACTAATGGAGCCCGAGTTTTTATGACTGAGTTACTACAATTGGTCTTCTGGACTCTGTACTCCAGTCCAGGCAAGGCCTGATGTTTCCAGATTTGTTTTCTTGAAGTGTTTGCTTTCAAAATGCCATTTTTTTTTATATTTTATTTATTTATGTGACAGAGAGACAGCCAGCGAGAGAGGGAACACAAGCAGGGGGAGTGGGAGAGGAAGAAGCAGGCTCCCAGCGGAGGAGCCCGATGTGGGACTCGATCCCGGAACGCCGGGATCATGCCCTGAGCCGAAGGCAGACGCTTAACGACTGCGCTACCCAGGCGCCCCTCAAAATGCCATTTCTAATTTAAAATATAAACTCCCTAGTTTGGCATGCCAGTTCCCTCTTTACATAAGTCTCTGTTCCTCCATGTGCACTCCCTGTTCCAAACGAGATGGTCAACGAACACATGCCATCCAAGTCATGTTCATTTCCTTCTCCCCGTGCACGATGCCCTGCCCTCCCAGATCCAATCTCATCCAAAAAGCATTTCTGGATAAATTCCAGGTCAAAACATTCACTCCCTATCAGGATCACTATAATACATTTTTCTCTACCACATTAACTTATAGTCAAATTATCTTGTATATGGTTTGAATTGTGCACACCTCTTATCTCCCCCAAAATGCTTAAAGATGCTTAAATGCAGAAAATGTATATATTTCTTAATCTACCTTAAATAGCTCTGAGAACCTGATGAGGCTCCAAATGGAAGCCTAATAAATATTATTAGATGATAAGACATCAACCAATTATAAAGGGAAAACATAATAAAAATATCTTCTCTTCTGGCCTATTAAACACTAACTGAATTTAGGGTATAGAAGTCTTTATAAATTTTCTGAGAGAAAAGATATCCTTTAAAAACCTGGAAATCACATGTATATTTGTGATAGAGAAACTGACAAAATACAGTAATTATTATTAGGAATTGGAGTGAGAGATAGGTTATGCTTTACTGAGAAAAGAAAACATTGAGGTGTGAATGAAGCAACATCACCCTGTTTCTCAGGTGCCTGGGGGATGGCTGTGCCATTCTTCACTTTAGGTCCGACAGTATCCATTTCTTTAAGATGTTTAGCCATTCATAGGACGATCTGATTCTAAAACAAACTCCCATGTAAATTTATTTTCCAACAATCTTCCAGTGGGTTCACAATTCAGCCTAAAACAGCCGCATTTCAGATAATATATCTGAAGTCATGGTTATGATTTACATGTATAACCACATAACAACTTGTGTGATTTTAAGTAAGGTGTGGTTTGATTGAAAATCTATGATGAAATCATACTAAAAGATACAAATTAGCTTGTAACTTTACAAATGGGTAAAGTCACAAATGGTGTTTTCCTTGAAAAACAATATCTGGATTTAAAAATAAAATAATCTCTATTTTATCACAGGAATGGGCATTTGGGTATGGCCGGACTAACTGTTCTCAGTATAAAGACTATTTCCTATTAGGGATGCAAATGTAACCAGTCCTGAATTTGAGTAAGACACATGGTAGAAATTACATTTCGTATCCTTTCTCAGAGCTGGTGAGACAGGGTCAATAAATTCTCACTAATTCAAAGTGATGTGTATAATGCCCTTGACATTTCTCTAAAATAAATTGCTTACCTCCATTCCCTTTCACGCCCTATTCAAACAAGCTAGAACGTGGACCAGGGGCTTGTAAGCCAGCTTGGTCACGCTGCACCTGAGGGCAACACTCGGAGGAACTCAGGGCAAGAAGACGGAAAGAATCTGAGGGCAAAACAGAGCCACTTGCTCACCCTATTATCTGTCCTTCTGCACAACAGAGAAACATGATACTATCTCCTTTGAGCACTGTATTTGGGGGTCTTTTTGTAGCAGGAAAATAATGCCCATTCATTTTATTAATAGATTTTAAAAGCTGGTTTATGGGGCCCCTGGGTGACTCAGTAGGCTAAGCTTCTGCCTTTGGCTCAGGTCATGATCCCAGGGTCCTGGGATTGAACCCTACATTTGGCTCCCTGCTCAGCGGGGGCCTGCACCTCCCTATCCCCCTGCCCCTCCCCCCAACTCATGCTGCTCTTTCAAATAACATTTCTTAAAAATAAATAAATAAAATAAAAGCTGGTTTAAGGATAGGTTTAAAACCTAAAGATATAAAATCTCTGATAGGATTTGTATCCTCTATTACTTATAATACATTTCATAATATAATTATTTTAAAACAACATAAATGTAAATATTTGCCCCAAAATTATTAGCAAGTAAAGTTTTAATATTTCTGCCATGTGACAAGATAAGAATTCACAGATGAGATTCTCTTTTGTCTTTGTAAAATTCCATCTCTCTCTGCCAAACACAGTTCAGTAGTACTTACTCAATAGTCTTCTATGTTTGTGTCTTTCTTTGAGCATACAGATGCTCTTCCTTCTTTCTCTATTCATTTTTGCTATGGAATTTCACAGACATGTTCTCTAACAGCAACTTTACAAAATAATGCTATAAAAATAATGCTACTGCCGAAACCCTAGTTAATAAGCTGTTAATATATGTGGCTCAAAAGTCTGAAATGATAACTGATGTGGAATGGATTAGAAGTTAAAAAAGAAAGAATGGAAAATAGAAGGCATGACTTCATTTATGGCTAACAGACAGTGTACATGCCACCTGTAAACATGATAAATGCAGCCCAACCCTATTCAGTGAAAAGAAAAGTGCACTGTGGAATTATTTTGTAAGTTAACCTTGGAAAATATCACTCATGTTCATAAAAATATAGGATGCACTATAAGTAAGTATCTTCTGTACCTAAATAACACAATAGTTCTAATACCTTTCATTTTGTGTTTATATATTTATACACATAACATTATGTTAGAATACCTACGTAATATATAAAGAATATTCAGTAAATATGTAAATTGACTTATAAGCAATCAACACTGAAATATATGGGACACTAATATCAGACTAAGTAGTAACACTCACACTCTCTGAATACTTCTACTTCAAAACATATTTAGTGTAATCAGCATAGTTCTCACACAAAGGGCCAACCCAAGAAACTTCATTTTCAGTCTCTTAGAATTTCTCATTTTTTTAATAGCAACCATAACAGACAAACATCTTTTTGTAATGACAGAATGGTCTTTAATTGAAAACATCATGGTATAAACAAACATTTGACTATCAGTCTGAAGAAAGCAGTATCATCATGGGTTCCTGAAATTAATTTGAGGCTAGATTCTGCCACCAACAAGCTTTTTCTCCTTAGATAATTAATGTGACCTTACTATGGTCTGAATATTTATGTCCCCCCCAAAATTCGTATGTTGAAATCCTAAATGCCCACAGGTGATGGTATAAGTAAATGGGGTCTGGGAAAGTATTTAAGTCATGAGGATGGAACCCTCATGAATGGCGTTAGTGCCTTTAAAAAAGAGGCTCTAGAGAGATCCCTGGCCCCTTCTACCAAGTGAGGACACAGGAGAAGATGCCAACTATAAATTGGGAAGAAGGGCCTCAGGAAAAGGCAGCCATGTTGGAACCTTGATATTGGACTTAGAGCATCCATAACTGTGAGCAGTTAAGTTTTTGGTGTTTATAAACTACACAGCTGGTGGTATTTTGTAGAGCAGCCCGAACAGACTAAGACAGACCTTTCTAAATTTTACTGCCCTTTTCATTACGATCTTTTTGTTTAAAATAAGGAAGCTGGAACCACTGGAATGCTAGGGTCTCTTCTAAACCTGAAATCCCAGGATGGCGGATCTGATCATGTTGGAGTTTCTCCCATTTCCCCAAATTAAAAACCCATACAGACAGTCTGAAAGAAAAGTTTATTGGTAACAAGAGTGTTTACCTTTATATATAGGCTCTGCCCCCATATTCATGACATTTACTAAGTGTAGTGTTGAACATGATTTTGTCAAAATGTTTGAGTGATTTAAAAATTTCAGGTTTACTCAAGAAAAACAAAGTATATCATAGACACAATTAATCAAGAACTCCAAGACAGAAACAAAGCCTAATGGTAAGTTTCCATAAGCATGCATAACATTAAAAAAACTGCTTTTCAAATAAATCACTTTTCTGCAAACCTTTAAAAAATGAAAACATTTTACTTTGCCAGGGTTTTAAACTTAAAGCCAGAACAATCTGACATTGATGTAACAAGATACCTATTCTGTTTGTATTTTGATGGTATTTTTGTTTTTCCCACACAAAAAAAGCCTAGAGGATGCAAAGTTAAAATATAGTAATTCAGGGGCGCCTGGGTGGCACAGCGGTTAAGCGCTGTTCCCCCTGCTTGTGTTCCCTCTCTCGCTGGCTGTCTCTATCTCTGTCAAATAAATAAATAAATAAAATCTTTTAAAATATGTATATAGTAATTCATTTTTATAATTATTATTGTCAGCATAATTTCCAATCATATTTGGAATGGCTGGACATTTGTAGCAAAGAAAACAAAGGGATATCTCTAAATAGCTAGGTGGGCTTCAGTTGAAAGGAACATATTAGTATAAAGAAAAATGTTAAAAAGCTTATAATAAATTTATTTGTGGCAATGACAATACACTTGCTTGCTTGATAATATTATATATCTTAACCTAAACTTATAAGTGAAATGTACAATAGAATTTAGTGATATAGCAGGGTTAATTATTGGAAGCACGGGAAAATCATATGCTCAAATATGGTATATTTCTCTATTAGAAGACATTAAGAAATTCTGGAAAGAAAACAAAATTATTAATCTAAACCATTGAAGTTTTATTTCTTAAAAAGTTAGCAATGATAGCTAACATTAGATTTTTTTGTCAATTTGAGAAACCATTACTGATCAGAACTAGATTTTTAAAATGGATTCTATTTGTTCACAGTATTTATCACTTATACTGTTGTCATAAGTACCTTATCCTGATATTATCATAAATAGCAATGAGGTGGTAACATTATCACACTAAACACATTAATGCTTTGCATTGTAACTTATTTGGCTATATATAAGGAAGAGGAAATCAAGAAGGGTTTAGACAAGGCAAAATGTATTTGGATTGGGATTTCACTTTAATGAAGAACTTACTTCGTATCCACTATTATTTAATTGACTTTTATAAAAACATATTAAATTCCTTAATAAAGTACTCAACATAATATACAATAGTTTGCTATATTATAACTCATCCTTGGGGAAAATCTGTTGAACTATAATATGAATAAAGATAATCTAAAAATTGTTTTTAATAAAGAGTTGTCATAAGCTTTGGATGCACGGCTAACTAAAGTATGTGCGCTATAAGCCATAAGTCTGAAACACACGTTAAATAATATGTTTTGCTGGAAGGAAGCAAAGAGGAGAATTAAGGAGTATTTTCGATGGTGGTAATGCTGATAGTCTTGAACTCATTCAACTATGATTCATAAAGCATTTACAATGTGATAGAGATTCTTCTAAGAGTTGGGGACAAAACACAAAAGCAAATAGTTAAGTTCCCACCCCCAATGGAGCTTTATTTCTATTAAGCATGGGTACAGGGAGGCAGAGAGTAGTCAAAAGACATATCGCACAGATCATAACAAGTGCTACAGAAAAAAAAAATATTGTGAAAAAGAAAAGCATAGAGAATGCCACTGATTGGGGTTTGCAATTATAAGGAGGTCTTAAGTGAAAAGTTAAATTGGAGGAAAGATCTGAAGAAGGTTAAAACCCAGTGAATGAAATACCCAGGGTTTTAGCTGTGGAGTGGGTAAAAAGTGATGGTCAGATTCTGCATGTGCTCTAAAGATGGAGCCGGTACCATTCATCAAGAGAACTGGAAATGGGATGAGAGAGGAAAATGCTCAAGAGGAGGTTTCCTAGAAGATCAACATTTGGGTTTGGGAGATGTTTAATTTGCGTACTGGACATGCACCTGGCAACACCTAGAAGGCAGCTGAATTAAAGTCAGCAGGTGAGGGTAGCAGTCAGGGATAGAAGTATACCTTCAGAGCCATCAGTGTGTCTTTGGCATTAATGAGAGAGGAGATTGCCAAGGGCAGGACTGCAGGTAGAGGAAAGAATAGGTCCATGCACTGATCTTGGACATGCTTCTTTGTGCAAAGGTCAGAGATGTGAGGCAGAATTGGCAACCAAGCCTGGGAAAAAGCTGATAGTGATGGAGCAGGAAAACCAAAGGTGTGGGGGGCACTTTGGATCTGTGTGAGATTTTTAAAGGAAGGTGACGTGATTAAGAGAGTCTGTGTGTTAAATGTTACTAATCTGTCAAAAAGTAAGATCTGGGAATTGACCATTGATATAAATGGTATTAAGAGTTGTACATGGATGGAACTGGAGAGGATTATGCTAAGTGAAATAAGTCAAGCAGAGAAAGACAATTATCATATAATTTCACTCATATGTGGAACATAATGAATAGCGTGGAGGACTACAAGGGAAGAGAGGAAAAACTGAATGGGAAGAAATCAGAGAGGGAGACAAACATGAGAGACTTTGGATTCTGGAAACCAAACTGAGGGTTACAGAAGGGAAGGGGAGAGGGGATGGGGTAACTGGGTGATGGGTATTAAGGAGGGCACGTGTGGTGATGAGCACTGGGTGTTATACACAACTAATGAATCCCTGAACACTACATCAAAAACTAATGATGTACTATATGCTGGCTAATTGAACATAATAATAAAAAAAATTTAAAAAAAAGAGTTGTGCAGTAAATAAAAAATCAACTGCCATTCAAACAGATAGTTATTTTTATATGCTTTTAACAATGGAAGTTTCATTTTACATCAGCAAATGCCTTAAATTTAAGGCTTAAAGCAACGTGAAATCAATGTAACAAGACAGCATTGCCACCTTTTTCAGAAAGAGTCTAAAGAATAATCCCTGTAATATATTATGAAAGCATTTCTAAGAAAGCAAATTAATATTATTTACCATAACTTATTTAATCCAACCTAACACACTATTATAATATATATCATCATGTTAGGTCTCACCAAGACAAAAATGTTGCCGCACTATGATGTGCCATTGATTGTACGATGCATCCTGCTTTCAGAATAATTAAAATGAGAAAAAATACCCATCTTACAATTCATGAAATACTAGAGAATCACCTTTTTTTTGTGGCTAGACTAAGCTCTACATTCTATTTCTTTACCAAAAAATGAGACAAAAGATAAACACTATAATTTATAGTACTTTTGCAGGGTAAGGCATTAATCTCACCACACAACAATAGCAACAAAAACATTAATCACCACTTTTTTCTCCCTGGGTGAAAATCAAAACTCTGTAGAGTTAAACTATCAACACAGAAGAAGAAAGTAAGAACGACCAACACAGGTAAAATCAAATAAATGGGTTGTATGCTGTAACTAATTATTGAGCAGTTAACATATTACTATAGGCTACTATTAGTAAGTGTCCTATAAACTTTAAATGTATATATATGAAAAATATTTACTAATGTATTAGTAAAATTAAGTTTATAAGGTGTGGTTTATAAGAGATGACAGAATGTTACTACACCTGAAACCAATTTTACCATATACATTAACTAACTAGAATTTAAATAAAACTTGAGAGGTGCTTGAGTGGCTCAGTCGGTTAAGTAGCCGAGTCTTGTTTTTAGCTCAGGTCATGATCTCAGGGTTTGAGCTGAACCCGCATTGGGCTCCATGCTCAGCAGGAAGTCTGTTTGAGGATTCTCTCTCTCCCTCTCCCTCTGCCACTTCCCCCACTCATGTTCTCTCTCTCTCAAATAAATAAATAAATCTTTAAAAAAAAACTTGAAAAAAAGAGAACAATTTTACAAATACAATACCTACTACATATGGAGAAAAAATATTCTGTTTTATCTGATTTTAAATAATAATTGAACCACTACTGTGAATGACAATTAACTTATTCGATCAAGAAAATATTTATTGAGCAACTTCTAAGTATCAGGCACCTTTCCAAGCATCGCAGATTCTAAATGAACACAGAAAAAAAAAAAAAAAACCTCTATTCAAGCAGCTTATATTTTAGAAGAAAGAACAGAAACAAACAAACGAACAAAAAGGAAATGACAGAATATCAGAAGGTGGTAAGTGCTAAAGAGAAAAACAGAAGCAATAAGAAGGTGGAATAGGGAAGTTGTCATCTAAATAGGATAACTTATTTAAGTGACATTAAGTAGGTTTATTGTGAACATTTCAAACATTTCCACTCTTTTAAACAGAGTAACGGCACTAAAAGCAAAGACTTAATTCTCATTTGGAGCGTTGTACTTACTGGGCATGTAAGGTTAGAACAGTCTTTTTTCCTCCACTTTAATTGGAAAGAGAATGATGCATTTTTTAAAGTGAAAAGAAACTGCTTCTGAACTCTCTTTTTTACCTGGCATTGCTCCCCCCTGAATATACCAGGTAGGATGATTAAAATGTCCAAATGTATTTTCATAAAATGGTTACAAACCATAGTATCTCAGTTGACATGATGATGGACAATGGACAAATGGAAAACAAGTTTTTGCAGAACAGAGCAAAGAGTTGGCTCCTTTTGAAATCCAAATTAGAGTGAAAATATAATCAGCCTACTCATATTCAATCAATCTTGAATGACTAATAAGTGATGACTGGGACTTGTAATTCTTACAAGAGTTATATGTTATCCGGGGCGCCTGGGTGGCACAGCGCTTGGGCGTCTGCCTTCGGCTCAGGGCGTGATCCCAGCATTCTGGGATCGAGCCCCACATCAGGCTCCTCTGCTAGGAGCCTGCTTCTTCGTCTCCCACTCCCCCTGCTTGTGTTCCCTCTCTCACTGGCTGTCTCTGTCAAATAAATAAATAAAATCTTTAAAAAAAAAAAAAGAGTTATATGTTATCCGAATATGGGAGCTAATTAAATTAAATGGCATTATATAATGCCATATATTACATAAAGGGCTAAAGTAAACTCAAAGCATCAATGGAAATGAACTGCGTGTCTTACTGTTCTAATATGTACAAGATCACTTATGTTAAAAAATAACAACTTGAGACATTCTTCATCATGATGTCACTTCATATGTCAGCACACAATTTTGTTCAACTCTCCTGTCACAGCTAAATTCTTATTTCTTATTTCCTGACTTTGTCATATATCATTTATTATATCTAATCAATAGTCTAAAACTTACAAGACACAAACACATTACTAACAGTTCCTGATTAGCACAGGTTCCTTATTAAGGGCCAAATCTATAGAATCCAAGTTTCAAGAAGTTTTCCTTGGGTAAGAGCCTAGTGTTAAATGAATGAATGTGTAACTTGACCGGGGATATGATGGAGGGAAGTTTGAAAAACACTTTTACTTAGAGCAATGTTTTGGTTTTGTTACAGAAAAATGATAACATCCTAAATACATTAGAATTCTCAAAAGAAGAAAAAAAATCTGCTTTAATCTCTTTCTTGTTGTAGAGAGAGAGACTGATACTTCTTAGCAAAGTCTGAGTGTTGTTCTTTGTATCAACTAGTTTACTATCAATAAAAACCAATTTTATATCATTAAAACAATCTCTGGGACTCTACACCACAAAACAAAGACATAAGCCCCTGGCACGGACTTAAGTCAAAGGGTTCTTTACATTCTCTCACAGTACACAATATCTTAGTGTAAAATTCAAGGTAAATTTTACTGCTGCTTATTTTATTAATAATAGATTATAGTTATTACAAAAGTAGCATCTTTGCATTCTACAGTTAAGCTGCAGATAAGCAAAAAGAAGAACATAAAAACATCATACCTCTATTCACTCAGAGACCATCACTGTTAACATTTTATCTTTCCACATTTTTCTATGCATGTACACAAATATACTTTATCACAATGAGATTATATTAAATATTCTATTTTGTAACCTGCTTAGAAGTTGATTATCTTCATTTTGCTTGTCAGTAACTTTTTATTCCATTTAATATTCATTCCACATTAAAATTTTCAGGATTGTCCCCACACTCTTCTTTATATCTGGTTTGTCCTACTTAAGATCCAGTTCCATGTGACCCACTATGACTAGTTGTTGTATCTCTATCATTTTCAATCTGGCACACAAATCATCCCTATTTTCTCTTTTCATGACATTGACTTGTTAATGAGAGATAGGTTCAAGTTATCTTTCTAAAAATGCTTTAACCTCTTCATAAATTTCCGTGTTATCAAGAGTTAATAAGTTATTTGAAAACCATGTGTTAACTAACTGCACAGTATGCCTATTTCTCAAAGCTTTTGCTGGAATCCAGAGAAAATTAATCACTGTGCTATCGGGGATACTGTGCTAATTTTTAAAAGATTGAGTGTTCTCTTGATCTTTCTCCACTGGGAGAAGGACGTGATGCATGCCTCCCTGACAGAGCGGTACTGCCCTTAATGAATGAGCATGAAGGTTTCTAAAGACAGAATCTTAACTATTACTTAAATGCACCTTCTTTGTGGTCTGTACAAAGCAATTTCCCCCCTGTACTCCTTCACCCAACAGAGGGAAATCTAAATAACAGCGTATTCCTATTGGGCTGAGTAGTACCAGTTTACCTAAATTAATGTTTATTTAGTATTAATAATGTTTTCTATAGAGAGAAGCTGGGCTCTGTTTTCTCAAGGTTTTTGCCAAGTCTCATAAATCTGGGAAAAAGCGGTCAGGGTAACCCCTCCTAATAACCAAAGTGGCCACACACAGAATAAACAAGGGCCTAGTTTATAAAGTCATCACTGAGAGACCCTATTGGAGTAAATTTGGATATTTCAGTATTAATTTATGATGTGTGCATTGCACTTTGCACTCAAAGAAAGAGAATAGGAAAAGAGTTAAAAATGCATTTAAACAGAGCTTTAATACATTAATGCACTATTTAAATTTAACAGCCACCTTACCCTCCAGAAAAAGAAAAGAAAGAAAAGAATGTGTTTCTGTGAATTACATGGAGGTTGGCAATGCCTTTGAGTTAGTCTGATTGTGTAAGAATTTCTAAACAATGACACACAACATCACTAAAAACAGACAATTTTCTGGGTATTTCTCCCCCAGTTTTTAAATTATTTGATTGCTTACTTAAAACTCAAGATGGCATTTCTTTACCAATACAACTGATTTTTGAACCAAAAATGCCTAGTAAAAACATTGAGAAAGTGCGTAGTTTTATCTACAACTTCAGTATCAGCTAGAGTTAATTCTATATGAATTTTATTGTTTTAAAAGTCAAAATTTATTTGTCTGGACAAAATTACAACCTGCTCTAAAACTCCATAATAAAAACTTTCTGAAGATATAATAACTTATTTATAAAAGACAGAGACCACATCAGGGAAATAAGGAATCCAACTGTCTCACGGTGGTCCTATTTTTATGTAATTGTTCTCCACAGTAATACAGCATTTTCCCCAATTTGCATTCATCATGGATCTCAGAGAGCAGGATGCAGACAAGTTTTAGAAAGAAGAATAAAGGCTTTTGGTATTTGTTTGGTTTCAGAGATCCCAGAAAGAGGTTCTTCATAAGAAAGGAAAGAGGTATGGCATTTCTTAGTGTCTGAAAATCCTGTCAATGTTTTCTTTAATTTTATGGCTCCTTTTGTTTTCTCACTAGAAAGATTCCCAGACAAGCAATATGATGTGAATGTAATAACCTTTTCTCTTCTGGCTGAGTGATGGTTTCTCAAAATAAATATAACCCATCTTATATATCTTTTTTTCCTGAGTATTTCTCTCTTGAACCACACCCACAAATTGAAAAGACTTTCACTATGAATGCCAAGTGCTAAGATATTGCCCCCTTAATTAGGAGAAATAAAGTCAAGAGCAAGTCTACTTCAAGATAATGTGCTAAATTTTTCAAAAGCCACCTTGCTGGAAACTTGGGAGTACTGAAAAACAACTCAAAGTAAAGAACTTCCATAAAAGGAACAGGACAGTATCAGGAGTCAACCTCCTCACTGAACAAGATAATAGGGTATATTTAATAACTACCACAACAAAAAATCTGTTGGGGAGAAGGCCTTATGTTGGGGGAAAATTGTAATGTATTTGCAAAGAGAAGCAAAGAGAAGTTAGGAACACAAAACTTTGACAGATTCAAAATACATATACGTAAAGAAGGAACACTTGGTATAAAAGGATAATTCAATCTACCTTATATTTATATAGTATTTTGTAGTTTTGTTATATACACATACAACATCACATTTCACATGTTACACTATTTAAATCCTTCACTTAATTCTGCATTTAAGATAGCATGTCATGGTACTGATTAAAAAAAAAAATGAAGTAGTCATGTTTTCAAAATAAAAAACCCAGCATAGTGGTAGATACCACAGATAAAAGAAATGGAGGAATGGTCTGCAAGAACCAGTCTTCTCATATATTTACAAATTTATGTAGGTGGAGAAACGCACAGCAAAATCTGCAGATGCTTTTTATAACATGGCAGCCTACTTTTGAAGCAGGCTACAAAGGGATGTTGATAATCTGTGTAGGTGCTCAGAGGAGTAGCAAATTTAATATGGATAATTCAAGGAAGAGCCTCAGAAATAGAAAGGCAAAAGAAGACATTTTGGTATACCAGTTAGGATGAAGTAAGTGAACCAGGAAAACATTCATCCGTCTAGGGAAGGGGTTTATCATGCTGCAAACCACAATGTTACCATGACCTGCTCATGGGCACGGGGTTTCTGTCCATCTTTTTAATCATCCTTATCTAACTATGTAAATATATCTCTAACTACAGAGCTCTTGCTAGCTACCTAACCAGAGAGTAATTTAATACCAATCACACACACACACACACACACACACACACACACAAATGTTATGCCACAATGAATTTAGAGGCAAAAAATGGACACATGCTCATATATAGGTATATGTACGTATACACAGAGAAACATGCACTTATATTTCTGACAGTTAGGTGATAGGATTTCATAAAATGAAAAAAATCAAATTATTTTTCTTCAGTATCTTATTTTTACATGTTATTTCTTTCTCCTAATGCTTTACTTACCTAGATATTGCACATCACAGTATTGGCTAATTTATTGCTTTCTGCCCATGTAGTTGGATCTGAAATAATCAGAATCAGTCCTGGACATATAACATAGGTGACACGTCCTTCCCGTTACCTTCAAAAAACGTTTATCCATATGACCAACTCCCTGCTATGTCTCCCTTTAGATTTTTAGAACTTTCTTTGAGCTGAGAGAATTTAGAAGGTCCTAGACAAACCAGCCAGCTGAACACTAATTCTCGTTTTCATTTCCTTACTATTACCCAGTAGATGGTAAATGATTTCAACCAGTGAATAAAAATTTAAGAAGTTATACCTACTACGAAAGCCTGCTACTAATTTGTTACCACAGCAAAAGATTATGATGATCTCTTCTTTAAAGGTGTGGAAACTTTATCAACAAAGTGTGTAGTAGGAAATTAGAATGAAAATGAACAGGTGAGAAAAAAATTAACTCAAACGTTGATTTCAAAATCATAAGCATTTCAGTGACAAGAACTAGTCTCAACATTAGCTTTAGCCCTGCCCTAGATAAGTAAGAGCTCTATGCTATTACATTTTCTGTTTTTCTTTCAATTAAAAATTGATTTACATTCTTCATGATTCACTTGATTAAAACTTGCTTTAGTTTTCTGTTCTGGGTCTTCAGTTGGGGACACTGATAGCTCTCATGGTTGACTGTGAGGGAAACAAGTATGTAGTTTAAAAATTCTCATATGTGGTTTCTTCTAATAATCCAGATAAAATCCGCTGAGTTCCTTAGCTGAGAGTAAATACACATTTCCATAAGATATTTGTTTTTAAAAGGAAACAATGTTTATATAGTTAACTGGGTTACTGAAATGCAAAAATGAGATAAAATGGAAAATTAGTTCAAATCCTCTGACTCAGAGCACATCAGGGTTTATGTGCAGTTAAGATATACACGTGAGAACACAGAAACTCTCCACTCAGTAATGTACATCTCATATGGATTGTTAAAAAAAAAAAAAAAAAAACAAACAGTAGTGCTTCTGAGTGAAAAGTATCATTAGAAACGTTGAAAAACATTTAGTCCAACTCTTAAAATGCCACGTCAAAATTTTAAATGTCCTAGCAGACACTGATAATATTATTTTCTTAAAAATACACAAGCAACATTTGCCTCAAGCCATGACAATGGTATCATGCGTCATAACTCTGTATTCTAACACCAAATTTCCAAAGCCACAGAAAATTATACTGTGAATCCTGAGAAATATTCACAATAAGTAGCCTGAGAAAATGAGAAAACACTGAGATGAAAGAATAAGATACAAGATTTTATAGTAGCTTTACAATGCTTTCCATTCACTTTCACTGTGACAGAGACGTTTCACCTTTTCGATTTTAAGATTCAGGGGCTATGATTCATATTAGCAACAAATACTTTAAATTCATGATTCCCAAAGCATGTGCCAAGGTACCCCGGGGCACTACGGTGAACTCGCCCGGGATACTGGGGGTTATTAGGAAATTTCAGTGTAAACACAACATTTGACATCTGTCAGACACTATGCAAAGTACCACGCAAGGTATTTCACAGTTTCGACACTGGAGAGTGCAACATTCCTTTCGAGGATGTCATAGCTGTGTGAAGCTGAGTTTCCAGCAGGTGATGTGAGGAAAAGCAAGTCCCTCCTGAAAATCCACGTGGAACAGGTAATGAAGTTGGCAGCATTCTGTTCCTAAGGTGTGAGAAGCTGCCCAACATACATACACATACACACACACACACACACACACAGAGATGCACACACACACACACTCTCAATAAGTAATCGTGGTTATTCACTAAAGAAATAAAAATATTAATTTTATTTTTTCTTTCAATTTAGCTTAACAGGACATAAATAACTTACTAAGTTGTTTGGCCTTAACTCATAAGTTATTAGGCTGCAACTATTTAATAAACTGAATTCTTGGTTTCTGTCTGTTGGCCTAGTGGTGCCTTAAAAAATATTACTGAACTGCAAGGGTACCATGAACTAAAAAAACCTGGAAACTTCTAAGTGCTTTTCTAGAAAATTTTTAAAAGCCTTTTGCAAGTAGGATCACCTACCAAATCATGGCTGAGGAAGAATCTGTGAATGTAATCGACTACTCAGGTCCCCACTTCAATATTCAAGCTTCTTTGTGATCCCTCCTTTACACTATTCCACACTTTCCAGCTTTTGCTAGATTTAAAGCCAGAAGATTATAGTCATTGCAGCTTTCCTATACTGCTGTTTTCCGAGTTTATGTCTGAGTTCCCTCGGTAGGTAGAAGCCTGGTTAACAATGTCCTCATTGTAGCGCCACAATTAAGCCGTGCTGGAAAGAGTCCAAAGCTGACTTTCTTCACACCAACTTTCCTCTGTGGTAATGATATTATTTTGTGTTTCCTGTGAATTTCTTCCATTGTAAAGGTGGAATCAACAAAGTAACTTTTCAAAATAATGTTCCTAAAGTTTAAAAATAATCTAAACCAGTCATAACATAAAAGTTTAAAAATGGAAGCTTTCTTCAAATGCTAGGTGATATAAATGTTTAAATAGCACTGTTACCTGCAACAAAGAAATACATACATACACACACACACACCCCGATGGAATTAGAGAGGTGATCTGATATTACTGAGACTAAAAGGCAAGTAAAGCTACATAAAAAGGAAACCGCTACAGAAACCCTGTGTAAAAATTAAGTGCAGGAAATAAATTGTTATCTGTGAAGTTTGTTGATTTTCTCATTCTCTCTTTTCATCCTGCATAGTCTGTCTTTGTTCCTTACTTTGGAAATCTCCAATAAAACCAGGTAAACTTCTCCATGTTTATGCATATATAAAAAATTCCTGGAAATCCTTTCCAAACCCAAGTTAAAACAAAGCAAACACACAAGCAAACAAAAATAGTGTGACATTCTTAACAAACAGTAATAGATTATTTTCAAAATCAGTTCCAAAAAGCACATTAGTTCTTCATCAGAAGAGTTAATAATTAGACAAGAATACCTCTCAATATTAAAGTTGAGCTCCACGACGGATTTGTGTGTATATGTGATGATCATACAGGCATGCAGTTTTTAATTTAGTTATTATAGCTTGTCTGGATACTATTCTTCCACATCCTCAAAGCATCTTGCATAATGCTTTTTGCATTAACATTCTATGTTGCTTATTATATTGAATTGAAGTTTCTAGGACAACTTAAGCTTTTATATTAGCCTTCTCCTAAAAGATGTTAAATAATTTTTAATTCATATTATAAATTCACAAATTTTAGATCCTCCCTAAAAAGAATGAAAAGTTTTCTGCACTTACCTTGATCAAAATAAAGAAAAAGCCCACAGAACTAATTTGCAAAGAAACCCTCTTACAAATATGGCATATGCCCTGAGTGCTTTTCTTTACTTCTAATTATATCAAATATTCATTATCATATGTATACTATGGCCTGATAACAAAATATAGGAAAATATCATCACTGTACAATTATTTGCTTCCCTCTGACTTATTAACCATTTATTATCATCATCATTTGATCCCTTCTTTATTTTGTTTTTATGTTTTATTTTACACCTATACTTACTAGTAGGAAAGTATTTGTTTATCCCAAGAGAGTGCTTTTTGATCTTAGGTTTTGATCATTTCAACTACCTGTTGGACAAATTTTACTGAAATGTGCAAATAAGTAATGACTGAATTGACCTCCTACTGATTTTTTGGCTAAGCCAAAGCTATATATGAAAGGATCACTATTATCCATAAGCAAGTAAAAGGGTATCAATATGTGCAACTAAATTTGATCTCAGATAAAAAATAAATAAATAAATAAATGACTTGGTAGCCAAAAGACATCCCTGTTCTTGTGCAAAAAAGAATAGTTTATGATATGAGGACAACATAAACCTATGTCAGGTTTGTGGAGAAGACCAGTTGGCAAGGTTGAAAATGACTTCCGGCAAAATAAGTGTTTAAAAGGTTAATTATATTTTATAGTAAAAGAAAACTAGGAGCTATTGAAAACAGTGCTACTGTTGGAAAACAATAAAACTACAGAACATTAACAGCATATGATAGTTAGAAATAATTTAATAACAGAAGAGCATTGCTTACATTATGCAGCAGTGATACGCCTTCAAATATGTATCAATAATCTCGTTATCAAAATAATTTCTATAAAAAAGTGTGTTTTAGAAAACAAACATAATGACAGATCCCCAGGAGAAACTGACCAATTGCTTTTAGCTCATATAGCAAATTTTATTATTCTATGAAACTAATAAGGTAGCAGAAAGCCCTGGCACAGTTGTTGTCAGTCTTTTGCTCTGGTTTCCATGCAAATCAAAGTCAAGTAACCTCAGAAATTGGGATTGCAATTGCAATTGTTCATACTGAGCAAATATCGGAAAGCTATGGCTGCTAATTCAGAGAGAGCTAAGTAACTATTTACAGGTCATTTCTAATCTAGCGACAACATTAGAAAGTACGTGACAAATAAGACCCAAGGCACCCTAATGAGTTCACACTGTGTTTGTTTGTGAAAAACAGCAGTAAAGTTGGAGAGCAGAGACCCCAATAACATTTGTAATCCAAGATCTTTTTGAACTGATTAGTTCTATAAAGAATATTGCAAGTGGAATGGACATAGATTATCCAAAGACAGCTAAGCCTTGGTAAACTAATCATGTAACACTCTCCTCTCCTTCCATCACCTCACCAAAGAGACCCTTCCCTTGCTCTCTTTTTCAGCACACAGTACCTACTGCTTGGTCCTGGCTGCCTAGCCTTTAAGCTGCAATCTCCCCTGTGCCTGCT
>NW_024425563.1:75973882-76013877 GCF_017311325.1 Ursus maritimus | reverse complement strand
AACCAAGAAATGTTCAGATGTTATCGACATCAGAGAATTTCCAATTCCAAACTCTCCCTATGCCCCATTTCCTTAGGACTGTCTAGGATATACATTAATTACAGCTCAGATAGCAATAACCGTAGTGGCTGACAACATTTACCTTTTAATGAGACAGCTTGAATATTTTATTTTTAAAAAGGCAGAACAAGATCCGAAAGAAGAAAGGGGACTGGGCAGGGAGGTACACTCTTGATAGCCCATCAAACCTCACGCAAATAGCACCATGTGGGGGGTCTGCCACTTCCTCTGGGCCAAGACTGACCAGACCTTTATTTCTTCACACTGTAGAAATGAGCACGTATGAAATGCACTTGCCTAGTTTACTCGTACTTTTTATTGCAAATGAAGTAACGGTCAGTGTGGCAACGATTTGAAATACAGTAGTGCAGACTGTTTCCTTGTTTATAGGGAACTAGAAAGGCAATATAAAGTGCACTTTGTAAATGTACCAGAGAGAACCATAAAACTGAATAAGCCCATTGACGAGACTACAACACAAGGTGATAACTTTAGGTTAGCCCTGAATAATAGACAACCATAAAAAATAATTAGGTTTAAACACATAATCTAGAGAAAAGACTAAAAGCTTTATTTTTTTCAAAAAAATGCATACATCTAAAGGGAATTTAACGAAAGTTTAGATTTACTTAAAAATATTCTCATTTTTAAATATGGCATAGCTTGTCTTTCTACTTATAAGGAATTAATTATGTCATGTTATTATTGGCATCTCCCTTCATGTTTTATCACGCTGATTGCTTTAAAATGATGTAATAGCCTTTCTTATTCTGCAAATGTTTTTCCAAAATTTTATTATAAAAGTTGTCAAATATACATAAAAGTGTACAAGAGACATCCATATCCTGACACTTGGAGTCTATAAGTAACATTTTTCTGTACTTGCTTTTATGCACAACTATCCATCCTGCCAATCCATCTTATTTTTTTAATGTTCTTCAAAGTGAGGTGAAGATATTGGTACACTTCACCCCTACACACTTTCCGATAATATAAATACATTAATTTTCTCTTATAATTTAAAAAAATATGTTGCTAAGAGATAATGATAATTAACAAAATATATTTCTTACTGTGTACTATATCACTAGGAGGCTAGTTGACTTGTCCATTAGAGCTTAGTGCTTATGAGGTTATGGTCTTAGTTTTAACCTCCCTAATGGGTCAATTAGCTATTTTCTTTTCCATGGGCACATATTAAACCTCTAATAACACTTAGTCAAACTGAGACTTAATGTATTTTCAACAAGGGAGTAACATGCCAGAATACACGAATCTTTAGTTACAGGCAAACTGGTGAGCAGCTCCTACTGATGATGTTAATTAAAGACATTTTGTGAATGATTCATTTGTGTACTTAGTGACTGTGAAACATTTATTATTTGAAAAAGTATAATAAAATAATTATAGCTTGTTTATCTTGGATGTATATCATAATGTACAGCATATATATATGCTTAAAAATGCTACAGGTAGACAAAATAAGGTGTTAATATACTTATATTTCATATTATGCCATAAGATAAGTAATTCTTAAAATAATAAAGCAGCCTTCAACTTCCATGTATTACAGAGAGCTAAAGCTTGATTCAACAAATGAAGGGAAAAGTGCATTTTCAAGACTGTAAAGTTCAAAATTGTTTTGAGAAAAACAAATTTGTCTTTAAGACTTAGGATCTTGATGACTTCTAATTCCATATGGAAAAACTGTAAGATGCTTACCAATTTAGAAGCAAACTCCATCCCCCTATGTGTTGTTACATGTCCCCCAAAAGTTACTTCCTATATGTCATCCATATTCATTTAGTATAAAGAATACATATAAAAAATACCAAGCAAAAGTTCAGAAATTGACAACCCTTTATAAAAAAGACTAACGTGTCTACCAAGAAAATCATTAGCATAAGAGATAGTAAAAAAAAAGTTATGCCATGTGGATATCTTACAGACTACAAACCGTTCATGGAAATTCCCACAGGAAACCTATCTCATAAAGCAATGGTTCTAACACATTTTGTTTGGAATAATGATGCCATTAACACTTAGCACCACAGTTCCCAAATGGAAGTGAGTTTGCATAATAGTTTGCTCTTTATAAAGATAAACATAGTAAGTCACTGTGCGGAGAGGCTGACATACTTCAGGAACAAATGCCACTGTAACATTTAAAAAATCTCACTATCGCTGATACAAGCCTACCTTTTTTTTTTTTAAAGATTTTATTTATTTATTTGAGAGAGAGCAAGCATGAGCAGTGCGGAGAGAGAGGAGAAGCAGATCCCCCTGCTGAGCAGGCAGCCTGATATGGGGCTCGATGCCAGGACCCTGAGATCATGACCTGAACTGAAGGCAGATGCTTAACCGAGCCACCCAGGTGCCCCACAAGCCTACCTTTTTGTTAAAAAAAAAAAAAAAAATCTGAGTTTTGATTCTGTTTCTTTATTTAATAAGAATAAACATCGATTCTTATTTTCTTAGAAGTATAAAGAAAGTCAACACTAAAAATATGACAGTAAATAAATAATATTAAAATACTGATGTGGTTTAAGTGAAAATAACTTGAAGGAAATATTAATACTTTCAAAATCCCCCAACTGAGACTAAATGCCTAAAACTAACAATAATAATTATTGAATAAATTAATAATTTGGTACAGTTTATGTGTCTTCCCTCCAACATTTGGCTCTTGCCACAAACGTTATGCATGTTATCTAAAGTGCTCACTCTAATATTCTCATGCCTCTGTCTTTTGCACTGCGATCCAAGATGATTTGCCATTTACTTTTTTATTTTTCTTTCACAGTACTTGTAAATAAATGAAAAGCATCCATTAACAGCTGTGCATGCATCACAGCTGTTGGGAAATGAAAACCAAACCAATAAAACAGCAATATTTCTGCTAGCCAGAGGTGTAGTTCCTTTCCCCAATAATATTCTTTCCTTAGTTTTTCACTTCAGTTGCAAAGCACACTGATTTGCAACATTATTCAGAAGTTTTTCTCTTCTCCTAAAAGCAAAAGCTCAGACTTCCTCAGTCTCTCACAAATTCCTTTCACTTACTTCTTTCACCCATTCCCACCACCTGTGTCCACTGTGTCTATCTGCTCTATTAACTACAACACTCCCCCATTGCAGCCATTGGATTTTCCCGGGTTGATCCTTGTTTCCATGAAACCCCTTTGGCTATCCCTTTTTCTCCTACTCACACTAGGCCCTAAAATTACCTTACTTTGACAATGACTGCTCTTTCACCTTTCGTTACAACTGAGGGGATTGTAACGCCTAATTTCCACACTGCTATCTCCAACAATCCATACCAGCAGGTCACAGAAGAGGGTTCAGGAGTCTAGATTAGCCATGAGAACACCCTAAGTGGTAAAACTCGATACAAACAATTTCGACCATCCAATCATTTTAAAGTTAGCTTCCAGATCCATGGTACGACACTCAAATTTTCCTCTGTGCTCCAATCCTTATTGTCTTTATTCTCTAATTCCTGGACTATTACAACATTTCGCTAACTCGCTTTCCAGCCTCCCTCTCCACTTCTCTATTTGTAATCAAACCATATTCATACTCTGAAGGTGTTTTGATAAAATTCATTGGGTAGGCAATGAGAAGACTTTCACTGTTTTACACACAGCTTTTCAAGTTTTCAATGTCCTCCTCAATGATCCAAAACTTTATTTGGCACTATTCCTATAAGCTGTGAATAAAATGTTATCTAATTCTCACTTAGTCATCATAGTTTTGAACCCCGCTCTTGTTATGTACGAGAACACAAGTGACAAAGGGTAAGTGATTCGATGTAGCTACCCAGTAATCACTGTTGGAGCAGGGTGCAGAATACAGGTGCTGAGCCCCCTCCCTCACACTAGCCTGCACTTGGTAGGATTTCAGTAACTATCATGTGACCGGAGGGAAGAAGGAGAAAAGGCAGGAAAGAATGGATTGAAGGAAGGAAGGAAGGAAGGAAGGAAGGAAGGAAGAAAGACTAACTAGTATTTAAGAAACAAAAGCCATAATCTGCTTTACAATTATTCCAGAGTTATCAAACCTATCACATCGTTCCCCAAAATATATAATTTATGGATAAAAAACTGAGCCGAATGTTATTTTAATAAGTTGCAGAGTAGTATTAAAAATAATTTATAGCTCTATTCCCTGAGCAACTGTGATAAAATTAAATTTTCAAGCCTAGCAGAAAAATGCCAAACCACTTATCAATTTGATTTCAAAAAACAAATGAAACAAAACAAAACAAAACAAAAAAACAAAAAAAAAGACATTAAATAAATGTAAGGGAATAAGTGTATTCTTTCCCATGGGTGTGTGAAAGAAGTCGACGTGGTTGAGAGACAGATGCATAGGCAGTTGGAGTGGCCGAGATTGCTATTAGCACCAAGTATGAAATCATGGAACTGGAAGACATTGGGTTAGATCAAGAAAAAGAGAGAAAGAGAGAAATAAACAGACAAATTAGATCATGAGTCCAGCAGGATGAGTAAACTAAAAACAGTAAGAACAGCAGAGAGCTAAAGAGTTATGGTGAGAGCTAAAGAGCAAGAAAATGAGAGAGAGAAATTGAGAGTTCACTCTGGAGAAAGGATTAACCGGAAGGGAGTTGCAGGAGAATGAGGGAGATGGAGCGTGCTGACTTTGCCTGTAGAGACAGGCTTCGTCTCTCTAATGAGTACCTCGGGGAATAAGAAGGCATCATAGCAGCACTGGAGGCGATGGGACCCTCCTAGACAGGACTGGTGGGGCTGCACCTGGTGCTCAGACTCAGGCACCTCATTATCCAAAAGGTGCAGAGAAGCTGGAAGGAGTTCAGAGACATGATGGAAGAATGATTAAGATGCGGAGAAAAATGATTTATGATGCAAGATTAAAGCACTAAACAAGCACTAAGTTTGGCTGAGCAACAAGTTGATGGGCAGAGTAGCTATCTACAGACAGACAAAGATATAAATAATCTAGAGGAAAAACATTATTACTTAACTTGGTACCAGGAGGAGCGGTTTATAGAGAACAATTGCACTAAGGAAGAAAAGAAGGCAGCCCCAAGATTAGGAAGGGAAGTATAAACATGCAAGTGATAAATCTGTTTGCCTGATAATGGAACAAGGCACTGTCCTGGGAAATAGCTGCTGTCAGCCTGTATGGATGAGATACAAGCAACTTGACCACACAGATGTTGCCATGATTCTAGAAAACACAATGTCAACAAAATAAAGAAATGTTAGAAGCATACTAAGAATTCAAGCTCAATTCTTAAAAGGACTAAAAACTTAGCTTTATCCTCCATCTTCTGTTCATACAATGGTCTTATTAATTAATGACTTGAAATGTATAGTAGTTTAGCAGTTTCCAGAAAGGAGTAAAATAAGTTAAGTCCTTTCAATATTGCTTGCAAGATACTATGTGTTGGTTTGCAATATGGTCTTTTTAAAGATTAAAACGTGAATGAATCACTTATATAATTAGACATGTGGGTAGATATAAAACCTTGCAATCACCACCCTTGTGGGAGTGAGATGGCTTCTCACAGAAGGAAGCAAAGGATTCCCAGGTGGAACTTCATCCATAATAACACATGCTGCCACATGTCCGCGGAGGCCATCTGTGTCTTCCCTATGAATCATACTGGAATACCCATCCTATCACAGGAAGAAACTGTGAACTACCCACACAGGTATTATTTTTGGATTACAATCTTTGGGTCAGCAAAACAAGTATGGTACCCACCCACCACTTCACACACTCCAGTATTCACAGTGCTACCTAGAAATTATCTTTTATTAAATAAAACCCAAGGAACAGATCTCAATATTTTAGGAAAATTCCTGATGCTCAATAGAACTGATTCAAGTAGAATTCTTATACTGATCTAGTCATATTGTCCATTTGTTTTCATTTAAATTTTTTTGTGCTTGACAAACGTTCATCTCTGCCCTTTAAGAATCAATATTAACCATCTGCAGCTGTTGGGTAGCAATTTCCAATTTGTAACACATACGTGAGCTTCTTATCTCATTTGAACTTCACCTTTGAAGTTAGGTATTATTAAACCTCCTGATTTTACAAATGACAAAGCTGAGAATCAGAGGAGTTACTGAGAAGCCAAAGTCAGGCTGACAAGAAAAACAACGAACAGCAAAGGCTAGCATCTTCTGACTGCATACCCTGTGATCTTTCCACTGCACTCAACTTCTGACGTGATTCGTCCTCTGTCACAGCACCCATTAACATTTAGAGTTCTCACAACAGCCAGTATTGTGGAAAGCCATATCATCATGAGTTTCTGGGGAGTCATTACAGCAATTTCCTTAAAAGTATTACTATAAAAGAGCAATGAAAGAAGCAGATGAAGTAGATCAGGTAAAAAATAAGAACAAAACTTAGTTGCTTAAGTTTCCAGAAGGTGTAGCTATTTGCTATTACAGAAGGGCATATCATAGTTGATTAAAATACAACTCTTGCCACAATGGAAAAAGACAGTAGAAGGTTCAGGTAGATTTAAGCATTTGGAACAAGAAGATATCCTGACATGAACTGGGGTGGAGAGAAAACAATGTGGTAGAGGTGTACTAGGAGGGCGAGGCGAAACTTGAGGAAGAAGAATGTGGAAAAATAGTGGAAGCTCTGTCAAGTTTCCAGGAACTGAAAAACAAGCATATGCACAAAAAGACACTTGGCAACTTCTTCCCAAATGCACCAAGGAGCAATCTGCACAACAGAAGATTCCAGTAGCTGAGAGGAAATACACTTAGCAGAGGCAAACATCATCTTGGAACTGACTGAAAGGAAAATAACATTTAAAATGTTCAGATTCCTTGGAAGACAGAAGTAAAGGAACTGAGTCAACTATGGAATGTCACAGGGCAGAGGTTCAGAGACTGAGGACATCCCAAGCAGTGAGCTAATGACCTGGAAAGGACAGGGATGTGGTAAGGCGAGGGACAGGAGAGGGAACAGTGGTATACTCTAAATGGTAATTTACATTTTGAAGGGAACGGGAAAATTCCTAAAAGAAATGTGCAAAAATTAAAATACAGAAGGAACAAAGAAGAAATTAAGAGGCAGCCTTTGAAAGTACCTCTCCATCAAAGTTAATATTTGTGCATTTGAGAATCTGAAATCAGGAAACAAACTGCCTGGGGCCACATCCCATCTTTGTTGTAGGAGGGAACTCAGGCAAGTTATTTAATCTCTTTGTGCCTCACTTCCCTCACCTGTGAAAGTAGCAAATAGTATCACTCACCATACAGTAGAGTAATAACTCAGTAAGAGAATTCTTGCAAAGAACACAGTGCTTATGAGACAGCGAACAGTAAAATAAAGCTAAATTAAAAAAAAAAAATCATGAGTATTTATAATAGTTGAAAAACAAGAAAGGAATCTAAACAAAACAAAACACCCAGCAACAACAACAACAACAAAACAAAGGCTATAAAAAATGGTAAGCCTAAGTGGAAAACAAGTAAGAAAGAATCAAGTATTCAACAGAAAGGATATAAAGAGAGTGAGAAAGATTAAGTCTGCTCTTTTTTAAAGTAATGAAAAAAATGAAAGATGTTACTTAAAATTGATCTGATCCAAGGCAATCTACTACAAAAAAATGTAAATTCATGGAAAATGGGCAAAGAAGCCCCTTATTTCTGAAAGAATCAATTCAGAAATACAGCTTCAATCATCCAGAGGCGCCCTTCTTCTCATTCCCAGAAGTGCCTTCAACTAGCCAAGGGTTTCAATTCTGGATTCAAGTAAATAATCAAGCATTTCATGTTGGAATGCCCTTTCAAAAATACTAAAGTAATTTCTGCCTATCTTCCAAATATAAATTGAATTAAGTCATAGATGTCTGTTCTAACAAAGAAGTCTTAAGCTTTCACTATGTTATAAATATTTATTTTAAAAATGGAACAATCAATAATAACAATAATAACCAACTTTTTAAAATGCTCATTATGTGCTAACCCCAACAATGTTCCTTTCAAGCTCCTACAGATAGACATTATTTTTAACCCAAAATAGTTGTGACAAAATTGATACTCAGAGCAGTTAAACTAGTACTTCATTCAGGTCATAGGGTTCTCAGTAGTACAGTATGGATTTCAATAAAGGTCTATCTAAGTAAATGTCTGCTCTTTTAATAATGTTTCTATATCGAAGCCTTTCTTCAATAATAACTTGAACTGAGCCACTACATTACATAATGCCAGTCATCCTAGATTTTAAGTAGTAATTTAAACCAGTATTTTTAAAATCATTTTTAATTTTGGTAAAACAAATGTAACATGAAATTTGCCATCTTAGCCATTTTTAAGTATATTACTCAATATCAACATGCATATTCATTTTGTTGTGTAAGAAATCTCCAGAATTTTTTCATCCTATCCAACTGAAATTCTATATCCATTGAACAAGTCCCTGTTTCGACCTCCCCCCAGTCCTAGAAACCACCATTCTACTTTGTATTTCTATGAGTTTGACTACTTCAGATACCTCATATAAGTGGAATCATAAAGAATTTATCTTTTTGTGAGTAGATTATTTCACTTTAGCATAATGTCCTCAACGTTTATCCCTGTTATATCATGTAACAGGATTTCCTTTTTTTTTTTCTTTTTTTTTTTTTTAATGATTTTTTATTATATTATGTTAGTCACCATACAGTACATCCCCGGTTTCCGATGTAAGGCTCGATGATTCATTAGTTGTGTATAACACCCAGTGCACCATGCAATACGTGCCCTCCTTACTACCCATCACCGGTCTATCCCATTCCCCCACCCCCCTCCCCTCTGAAGTCCTCAGTTTGTTTCTCATAGTCCATAGTCTCTCATGTTTCATTCCCCCTTCTGATTACCCCCCCTTTCTTTATCCCTTTCTTCCCCTACTGATCATCCTAGTTCTTATGTTCCATAGATGAGAGAAATCATATGATAGTTGTCTTTCTCTGCTTGACTTATTTCATTATCTCCTCCAGTGCTGTCCATGTTGTAGCAAATGTTGAGAACTCGTTCTTTCTGATAGCTGAGTAATATTCCATCGTATATATGGACCACAACTTCTTAATCCAGTCATCTGTTGAAGGGCATCTCGGCTCCTTCCACGATTTAGCTATTGTGGACATTGCTGCTATGAACATTGGGGTGCATATGGCCCTTCTCTTCACTACGTCTGTATCTTTGGGGTAAACACCCAGTAGTGCAATGGCTGGATCATAGGGTAGCTCAATTTTTAACTTTTTAAGGGACCTCCACACTGTTTTCCAGAGTGGCTGTACCAACTTGCATTCCCACCAACAATGTAGGAGGGATCCCCTTTCTCCACATCCTCTCCAACAATTGTTGTTTCTTGCCTTGTCTATTTTTGCCATTCTAACTGGCGTAAGGTGGTATCTCAGTGTGGTTTTGATTTGAATTTCCTTGATGGCTAATGATTTTGAACATTTTTTCATGTGTCTGTTAGCCATTTGTATGTCTTCATTTGAAAAGTGTCTGTTCATATCTTCTGCCCATTTCATGATTTGTTTATTTGTTTCTCGTGTATTGAGTTTGAGAAGTTCTTTGTAGATCTTGGATACCAGTCCTTTATCTGTAGTGTCATTTGCAAATATATTCTCCCATTCCGTGGGCTGCCTCTTAGTTTTTCTGACTGTTTCCTTGGCTGTGCAGAAACTTTTAATCTTGATGAAGTCCCATAAATTCATTTTATCTTTTGTTTCTCTTGCCTTTGGGGATGTGTCATGAAAAAGGTTGCTTTGGCCGATGTCGTAGAGGTTGTTGCCTATATTCTCCTCTAGAATTTTGATGGATTCCTGTCTCACATCAAGGTCTTTCATCCATTTGGAGTTTATTTTTGTGTATGGTGTGAGATAGTGGTCAAGTTTCATTCTTTTGCATGTAGCTGTCCAATTTTCCCAGCACCATTTATTGAAGAGACTGTCTTTTTCCCACCAGATGTTTTTTCCTGCTTTATCAAATATTAGTTGCCCAAAGAGCCGAGGGTCCATTTTTTTTTAAGGTCGAACAGTTTTTCACTGTATGTACATGATACTGCATTTGGTTTGGCCATTTACCCATTGATGGACAATTGGGTTGTCCATCTCTTGACTAATATTAATAATGCTGCAATGAACATGGATGTGCAAATATCTCTTTGAGATCCTGTTTTCAAGTCTTTTGGACATATACCCAGAAGTGGGATTGCTGAATCATGTTGTAATTATATTTTCAAATTTTTAATGGAAACTCCATACAGTTATCCTAAGCTGCTGGATCATTTTACATTTCCATCAACAGTGCACAAGTTTCCAATTTCTCCACATTCTCACTAACACTTGCTATCTTTTTGTTGTTTGGATTGTAGCCGTCCCAACGGGTGTGAAGTGATATCTCATTGTGGTTTTGATTTGAATTTCTCTAATGATCAGTGATGTTGAGCATCTTTTCATATGTTTGTTAACCATTTCTCTATCTTCTTTGGAGAAATGTCTATTCAAGGTTTTTGCCCTTTTTTTTCAATCAGTTTATATTTTCTACTGTTGTTATTGAGTTATAGAAGTCCTTTACATATCCTGAATATTAACCCTTTTCAGATATGTGATTTGTAATTATTTTCTCCAATTTCACAGGCTGCGTTTCCACTCGGTCGTTTCCTTTGACAGACAGAAGTGTTAAAGTTTAATATAGACAAAACTAGTATATTTTCACCCCAACCTGTTTCTATCTATCTATCTATCTATCTATCTATCTATCTATCTATCTATCCAAACTCTTGTGACTATGAAAACCAAGAAGAGAAAGAGACTTTTTGAACTATTTAGCTTTTAAAAGATAATTTCAAGGAAAAAAAAAATGAAATGCCCTTAGTCATTTTCATTTCTCATAGTCTGAGCATCTAACCAAGCTGTATTTGACTTTCATGTTTAAAGATGCATGGATTTTTTCATACAACAGAGCCTCTAAATATAAGCCAATTACTTCATCTGTTCTGAAGTGAAGAAATAGTGACTTAATCCAATGCAGAAGGAAATTTTCAGTGTTACATGTTGTTGAGAGACTGAACGTCAGCCCCTGATGCAGCACCTAAACTCTGTATATTTTATATCTTACTTTTGCAAATTTTCAGGAGAATATTGACAGTATGTAATAAATACTGACTTTAGAATGTAGAACCGATATAAGATTCAACTCTATTGTATTTTGTTTATAGCTGGCCAATAAAATGTAGCCCTTTACTCAAGGAGATAGCAATGTAATTAAAAAATGTATACAAACAGCTGTATTTTGAGCAGAATATAAGTGCTATAAAAGACATAAAATGTAACTGAAATAGTTAAAAGTCACGTCCTGGTTGAGATGGGAGGGAAATGGAGTGGAATAGATGAAAATTTCATAGTAGGGATGTCATTTAAGCTGGAATTTTAAAGTAAAATTTCAAGAGACATAAGATATGACATAAGAAGAGAGGTGATATCATAGTTTTATGTGGCTAAGATCAGCATGATCTAAGCTGCAAAGTGAGATTACAGCCAAAGACATTTAGACTGGATTCTTATGTCACTTAGGGCAAGGATTGGATGACAACAGTGGCAACTGAGCAGGACTGATGATGAGGGGATCACATTAGCAGGAGAAAATCATGCCTTACCGAAAATGGTGTCATTACTTGTGGTTTTTCAGTAACCTAATGCATATGTACGTCAATATCTAAAAACTCACAACTTTTTAAGTCCACTTTAGGTCATTTTCTTTAAAAGACAAGCCTCAACTATTCCTGATCTCTCTCATATAAAATTGGAATAAATGTGTGGTGTAGGAATTGCAAATTATGAAGATAATATGTGGTAGAAAAAAAAGAGAGAGAGATATAGAGAGAGATATGTGGATACATGTCAAGGAAAAATACAAACAGGTTCACAAGTTTTTTTTAAGAACTTACATTCTCCCTAACAAAAAATTATACAAATACATACCTGAGCATATTACATGTGTCAGTAGTTTTGATTCAACGGAAGAGGGTGCCAAGAAAATGGTTAATAACATAAGCAGATTTAATAACCTTGAGTATCTAATTTGGTTAGAACGAGGTTGCTTTTGCTTTTAATACATTTTATATACATACATATACATACCCATACACACATACCTATGTATATGTGTGTGTGTGTATGTGTGTATACATATAATAACATATAATGCTTTAGTTTTGCTTAAATTTTATATTTTTCTATAAGACCTTGATCCTATCAAATACAGTGTTTTTAACCAAGATAAAGGTCTTGGAATGCAACATCCTAAATTTGTTAGGGCTTATGATTAAATGAGAACAGGAATATGAGTTAGGAGACTATTAAAATAATTCAGGCAAAAGATCATGAAGGTCTGAATCATGGTGTTGGCAGTGAGAATGGAAAGGAGGGAAATTTTAAGAAAACTTGATGAACTAAGTGGAAACGGAGAGCAGAGGAAAGTGATAATAATAGCAGCTAACATTTATGCAGGGATAACTAAGGAACAGACACTACACTAAACTGTGAATTCATTGATTTATTTAATCCCCACAATAATCTATTAAATATTCTTATTACCCCATTTTACAGATGTGGAAACTAAGAGAGATAAATCAAAGCATCCAAAGCGATAAGCCAAAAAAGTCAGGATGGGAACCCATGTCGACTAAGTCCAAAACACATGCTCTGCATTGCATTAGAGAAGACTATTGTACAAAATTTAGGTTATTCATTGGGTGATGGTAACAGAAAAAAAGAAAAGAGGTTAAGAAGCTCAGTAAAGAAAATAAAATATTAAAAACCCCTGTTTTATTTTACACATTTGTGTTAAATGTGCAAAAGGCCAGAAAGCTATGTAGATAAGAAAACAAGAGAAGGAGGTTTTGTACAAGAGGATATAGCAGATTATGACCAAAGGAACTGATTATACCACTGTCTGAATAATGGTGTACAGGTGCTGTGAATGTTGAGTATAAATTACCAAAATTTCAAAAGTTGGATGAAAAAAATGTCCTAAAACACAACACAAATGAATTGGCCCTAGAGAAATTCTACCAAGGGTGACTGGTGAACCAGAAGTATTTCATTAGCTACAGGTAAATAGAAACTGCTGTGGAGATCTAGGACACAAACCAGATTATGCATCACTGCCCAGGAACCGATATCAACGACATCAAAGCATCAGCATATGAAATGTTACAACAGGCTGATTTTGTTTTGTTTTGTTTAAAATGCCTGACCTAGATATCTAGGCTGGATACATGGACAAATGAAATGAAGAGTCTCTGGAAATATGGAGTACAGTCAAGGGCAGAGGAGGCACAAAAAAATTCAGTAGAAGTAAAGAAAAGAAATAAAAGAGCTAGAATAACGAGTTTCAATTATTATAAGTTTTCACTTTTAGATGACAGTGAATTTTTTTAAAGATTGTATTTATTTATTTGAGAGAGCAAGAGAGAGAGCATGAACAGGTGAGGGCAGAAGGAGAGGGAGAAGCAGGCTCCCCTCTAATCGGGAAGCCCTAGGCGGGGCTTGATCCCAGGACTCCTGGGATTATGACCTGAGCCCAAGGCACATGCCTAACCAACTGAGCCACCCAGGCATGCCAACAGTAAACTTTTCTATGAAGCAGATAATATTGTTGGTGATCCATTTGATTATATTTTAGTAGGAATATGATTATTTCCCCTTAAAATTCCCTAGATTTGTTTTTTTTTTTTAAAGATTTTATTTATTTATTCGACAGAGATAGAGACAGCCAGCGAGAGAGGGAACACAAGCCGGGGGAGTGGGAGAGGAAGAAGCAGGCTCATAGCAGAGGAGCCTGATGTGGGGCTCGATCCCATAACGCCAGGATCATGCCCTGAGCTGAAGGCAGACGCTTAACCGCTGTGCCACCCAGGCGCCCCCCTAGATTTGTTTTTATACCACCACAAAACTATCCTCAGGAATAGTTATAAGCACTCAAGCTCTACCTGCATACAGATACAATCAAAAGACCAATACATATAACAAGGGAGAATGTATTTTCACATCTATTCGCCAGTTTAAAAAAAAAAAAACATATAAAACTCGGGGAATTATTATTCCAGGAAGGTTGGAATTTCCCTCTACAGGAAAATATCCACAAGTGAAAGATGTAATGCAATAAATAAATACATGATTAAGAGAAAAATAAGACTGCACATCTGCTTCCTGGTAGAATTATGATGAATACACTGGGAAATGTTGCTTTTGGTTTCTATTATTAAAGGTGACCACATCAAGAAAGCATGATATTGTGTAAAAATGTTATCTTTCTTTGTTCACTTCCAGATGATAAGTGGACAGTGGTAACACTTTGGGTAAGTCTATACTTCCTATAAACAAAGAGCTATAAACAACAAACCCATAGCTGCACTGCATAGCATTAACGTGAATATTTTTGATAAGGACATGTATTTTGGATTAAAGTCTACACTGTAGTTGAACAGTTTGACAGCATTTTGTGCCATAGCTGCTTATTCAACAAATAAGCTCACATAATTAATCCATTACTTGGCATTTTGGGGATTGGGAAGAGTACAGTTAGACACCAGTCCCAAAAGAGCTTCATCCTTTCTACAAGCTACTCAGAACAAATTGTACAAGGAATAATCAACAGCAAATACTACTTAATGACTTCTAATGATGTTTAAGTATGATCTATTTTTTTTTAATTTTAAAATAGTGGAGATACTACTAAAAGTCTCTCTTTCCTTACATATGCGTTATAGAATGTGCATGAGTGTGAGTTGCCTTCAAATAAATCTATCTCTTGTTTAGGCTCATTGAATGAGGAAGTTACCTTAAAACTGATTGATAATAGCAACCGTTGAAGGTAAACTCAAAAAGAAAAAAAAAAGCAAATCAAAGACTCATGCTTTTCACATTGTCTGGGAGAATCTTCCTGAAAGTCCAAAACTAGTGAAGTGCTGCAAAGAACACTTCAGACATTCATCCTATACAAGAATCATTCATTCACTGAGCATTTGCCATGTATTTATTAGCACCACTGTGATACCACGGTGATCAAGACCTATCCCAGCACTCATCAAGCTTACATTGTAATAGAGGACACAGATGAGAAACAGGTAATTTTCTGCATGTGCTTTCATGCTATTTACTGCTGTTGTAAAAACTCTATGAGACACTAAGATTTCCCTCCTTTGCCTGAATGCTTTGATTCTTCCATAATAATTTTTTGAAAATTTAATTAGTTTCCAAAACTTTATTATCTCCTTATATCTACCATCCAACATACTAATCTTATATATACACACACATATAAAAGGCATCCTAAGTATAATATAAAGTATATGTAATCATATATGGAGTACGTGTAAGATATAAGTAATATGTATACTAAAGAATTAACATGTTGCATGACAGATATATATATATATGCACATATATAGAGATTTTAGGGGAGGAAAAATAATTTTCCCTCTATCCTTGTAGGTCCTTGTCTGAGACCACCCTGTAATAAAATGACAGATTAACAGGAGAAAAACCAACAGAAGTTAAATAACTTGTGTACCTCCCATATACACGGGAAATACCCAGGAAAACTGAGTAACTCCCCAAAGGACCCAAGCCACCATTTTAATATTATCTCCCCATAAAGATAAAAGAAATATGTTGCCAAAGGGGACAGGTAAGGGAGGTTACCAGGACAAGGACCCTGAGTAAGGGTATGGCTGTTATGCAGATTTAAGTCCAAGGCTTCTCCATTGATAAGCAGTTTTCTAGAGATTTAGTGATTGTCTCTTCCAGGTACAGAGAGGAGACACCTCCACAAATGGAGATTTCCTTTACAAAAATAAATTTCCCTTCTTAAGGATAACTTCTAGGTTTTCAGAACTTCTCCCGAATCTGCTATTTCTTAAAAATAATCAAGTCAAGATAATCCTTACACCAAAGAGGCATATTCTGGGTGATATATTTTGCTCCCCTTCAGATATATAGATGCGTATGTATATATAAGAGTGTGTATACATAGATATATAGATAGAAAATTCTGTAATATTAATAAAAGGTATACATTTATAAGAATACTCTTTTATTTTTTAAATAATGAAAAGTAGCTAGGTAGAGACTAGATCAAGGGCAGCTCTATAGCTTTGGAGATCATAAACAGAGTAAGAGTCTTTGGTTATCAGATAAGAAAATAATTCTCTTTTGGAAATGGCCATCATTAAATGAGACAAAAATTATTTTATTATTTATTATTGTTATTTTTTAATAGATTTCCAATTAAACATTCTGAGATTAATCATTTATCAGGGTTACGGTGATTATTTCCAAGGCTGGGATTAAAACAAACAAACAAACAAAAACCCTCAGGTACTAGTTCAGTTAAATAAGTTTTAACAAAATACACCATGTTGGAGAAATTGCAAAATTCTGTACTGGATGTGCACAAATTCAATATATTTAGACTGTAATACAGAATTTTAGGAATACTATTTTCTGAACACTAATAGGTTGTCTGTTACACTCACACAGTATTTTTTGTTGTTAATATTATTCTGAATGCAGGTAATGAAAGCCGAAATAAACTGATAGTAAGGAGGCAAATAGGATATTTGGCACATTTTCCTAGCTTATTAACTTAATAGTACATAAAGCTATAGAAACCTCATCCTAGCACCTAACATTTTCTAATTAAATAACTACTGCTATCTTATGAGACTTATTTTAGATTCTTTGTTGAGAGAGGGACAATCAAAGACTTCCTGATACTTTTTAACTAAAACAGAAAAAGAATAGCTAAAGTATGGAACTGCGTTATTTAAATAAAATACTATTTTGCCGATGCTACATATATGACTTGGGATCTTATTTTGGGCTCTCTCAACCCTACTTTGATATTTCTTTCATTTGCAATTACAGATCAACAAAGATGGATTGCTAATCACAGATGTAGACAAAGTCTCTACCTACCCTCCGGAGCTGCTAGTTGGTTAGGCATATAAAATGTATCCATATAAATTAATATTAAATTAAAATAATTTATTATAAAATGTGAATCTGTGTGACGGTGAAAATAAGTTACTGAACTTATTTAAATGTTTTGTGAACTGTTACCCTGGTAAAGAAGGTGAGATTTGAATTAGCTTTTGAAAAGTGGACAGGATACTAAGAGATTAAAAAAAATAATAATAACAACAGGAAGGAACTGCATTCAGGATGATCGGCATGAGCAATACTGGGCACCAATGTTAAACACATGTGACGACAAAATAAGGATTTACTATTGTACTTCACAAACTATCTAGGTAAGATCGTCATAGGTTCTACTACCAGTTTCATGATATCTGCTTTAAAGTTGCTCTCTGTACAAGCTCTCCATCCTCTGCATCTAAAGACTTTTTCAGTGGGGTGCCTGGGTGGCTCAGTCTGTTAAGTGTCGGACTCTTGATTTGGGGTCAGGTCATGATCTATAGTTGTGAGATCGAGCCCCATTTTGGGCAGCGCACTGGGCATGGAGCCTGCTTAAGATTCTATCACTCACCCTCTGTGCACCCGCACCCCCTGCCCTGGCTCACTCTCTCTCTCTTACTTTAAAAATAAATAAATAAATAAGTAAAAATAAAATGACGTTTAAAAATTATTTCAGTAACCTGAAATATCCAACTTCTTTTAGCAGGAAAAAATTCACTAGGTATTCTATATCCTTTTGGAATCTAGTCTGACCTCACACCTTCTGTGTGGGAAGATATTACTTGTTCCTTTGTGAATTCTGGAAACAATATACATTCGTTTCAAAAAGTGTAACATCAATGAGAAAGTTTGAAGGTTAACACATCTAGGTCCTGAGAAAAATATGAAACAGTTCTAAGACAGACTGAGTGCAAAGTTCTTGTTATAATAAAATGCTTTGAATATACAATTGGGCAAAAATCATGAAATACACAAATAACAAGCAAAATACACAAATTACAAAAAGTAAAAGTCTGATATAATAGTCTCGTATTTCTCTGGTACCCTTATTCTCATCATCATTGTGTTAGATCTATGAAGAGTCTCTTAATTGGTCTCCTTGAAAACTATTCGTAGGTTTATCTTCCTAAAACACCAAATCTTGGGTTATTTCATAGTTCAAAAACTTTTAGGGGCTCCCAATTGCGTATGGAATAAAATCTAAAGTCTATACCCTAGCATTTCAAGGCTTTCACAACCAGTAGAATAGCTTACTGTATATTGGTGAGAAGAAATCAAACTATTAGTGTTGTTTTTTAAAATAACAATGGTGTCAGGCTCTGGGAGAGGTTCTTTATCTACCTTTTCTCATTTAATACTCACATTTGAATGCATTTACTCCACTTCAGTACGAGTATACCAAAGCCCATCTAGTTAAATAAGTTACCGAATTTTCCCAAATAATAAATTGTGACTTCCAAGTATACTCCTTTTCCACCACAATATAGTGTAAACACTTGTGTGTACAAAATTACAACCACAGTGGTAGAAAGCACATGGTGACATCATAATAAGAGTTTAAACTGCTTGCTAAGTAGATGATCAATAACCTTAAATTAGAACCTACTGGAAAAAACACTAGCAGAGTGACCAAGACCAGGAGGGAGTTCAGGATTAATAATTTATGTGTCTTTCCCATTTAAATAATAACTGAAATGAGGAAAGTGAATGGATCAGTGAGAAGAGTCTGTAGAAAGAAAAGAGAGAACTATAGGCAAAGTGCATTTAGCGGAAGGAAGAGAAAGGGGAACCATGACTGAGTGGAAGAAGGAGCAGTCAGATACATTCCAGGAATTATAGAGGCCCCAAAATAACAACCTGCATCAAGGATTTCCCCACCTTCCCTACCTGTCTTCAATCCTGGGCTATAGTCCTGGAAAAAGAATCATTACCTTGACCCAGATCCCTCTTTTTCTAGTGACCCTGGAACTACCTGGAAAACCTACTACTAGCCTGATTGGTCTCTATGAATGACACCTAAAAGGAATCATCTGAAAAAGAAACCCATCTTGACCCAGCAAAATACATAGAAAAGTAATATAAATTATTGCCTTTATTAAAATTCCATGAAGAGGCAAACCAACAGATTTGTAAAAATTCATTCACTAAATTAAAAAACAATAAGAGTAAAATTATAAAATCAAAGCTGACTCTTGATTCTATTCTTTAAAATTGTTCCTTCTCTTGATTTGCCCTAACAAAATTATCCTTAAAAGTCATAGAATAGAAAATGCCACATTCTAAAGGTATATATACCAAGAGAATGATATATAAAGGGATTGGCTCTATGATTATTTAGAAAATACTTAGAAATTATTTCAAATAAGTCCTATTTATCCAGTCTCTAAAATATTTTATTTCTTGTGAAATAGAATATGGTTTTATAAATTATTATTGATACAAGATATATAATTACATAAGATATATAATTTATAAATTATTATTAATATATCGATGAAAATCCCTATGCAAAAGTGACAAGGGAATAGACTAATCTGAAACAGTACCAAGAAAGGCATTAGAAAAGTATTTTCCCATAAAACATATTCGGTTTCACTTCCACTTGTGCAGAAGCTGAAGTGACCTTTAAGTTCAATTTCTGGAAACCATCATTGATTAACATACTTGCAGCTCCTATTAGTTATAGTCCAGAGAACTGCCAAGCAGATGAGGCAACATCAGACAAAGATGCTCTTTGCATGTTAGATTGCTTACAGCGAGATGCGGGAGTCACTTACTTATCTCTGGGCTCTTCCTAAACTTCCTCCTAGAGAGATAAGGGCTTAGCTTCCCTTAGCGAACTTCATCCCTCAGGGCTGTACTGCAGGTTTCTGAAAGGTCCCCTGAAGTCCAAAATTTAGGGAGTAGGGATCCAGGGCACTCTTAGCAGTTAGATAGCTCAAGTAGGGGAAGTTCAGCACTGGTATGTCGTCTGGAAAGGGTCTGGTCCCTGGGCCTGAGACTGAAATTCAGGAGAATGTTGCTGAGTTGATTTCCAGCCCCTCTAGTGGTGGACAGTGAATCAGGTCACTTTGTTTCCCTTCACATTTTACAAAGGGGACTAAAATAGGATATTCTGGAACTGGAGCACAGTGAGAGCATTCAATGAAACATTTCAGAGCAACATTTCTGGGGCGATAGAGCGATAAGCTAGTGGAAGTAAGCTGTGAGCAAGGGCATCAAACTGGCAGCAGGTCCATATTGGCGGGCTAAAGAGATATCTATGCATTGGGTAAAAGAAAGGAGGAAGGGGGAAGGAAAGCTGTTGAACAAATCTGTATTGCTCACTTGGGGATGGAGCATAGCAAGAATATATGAAATGTTGTTACAAATCCAGCAGCAGACAGCTAATTGAGAAAGGTGGGATGCTAAGAAATAAGCCTGGAAATTTAGATGGGGTGCCTATGGATTTTATTACTTGCTTTTTGCCTCTATAGCTAGCTGTTTCTTGTGTGACAAAACTAGTATTGATGGGTTCCTTTGCCCTGGATTCTTCACATCCTTGTATCATGGTCTGTTGCAATTGCCGCCAAACTACAGTTGACCCTTGAACAATGCAGGGGTTGGGTTCCTGATTTCCACACAGCTGAAAATCTTTGTATAACTTTTGACTCTCCAAAAACTTACCTGCTAATAGCCAACTGTTCACAGGAGGCCTTACCAATACCATAAACAGTCCATTAGCACACATTTTGTATGTTCTATATATTATATACTGTATTCTGACAATAAAGTAAGCTAGAGGAAAGAAAATGTTACTAAGAAAATCATAAGAGAGAATACACTTACAGTACTATACTATACTTATCGATACCGTAAGTTACATCATCTTTTTATACGATGCATTGTTTGTCAGCACCTGCATCAATATTCTCTCATATGGTACACAACACGGTAGATGTTACAGTATTACTAACATTAGACATCAAAAATGAAAAGGTAATGTAAAAAAAATTTGTATTTATTTACCGGTATAACATCTGATTCTCCGATAATGAAGAAGCAGCTATAGGATTGCTTTATGGTAGCCTAGTGTAATCAATATAATTATTTCATAGTAGCCTAGCCTATACAGTAATGAATGAATTGTTATGAAATTTTTATGGCATACAGTATTACAGTCATTCATAATACAGTATTGGAAACATTGTTACATTTTTTAAACCACTTACCTGTGATGATTGGTGAATACACAGTTTCTCCATTTACCAGAGAGAGAGGCATACTATATGGTAATATAATTCTTTGAAAGCAAAAGTATAAAACAGTAAGACAACAAACACATTATTAACTGTATATTAAATATTACTCACCTTATGCAAACAATGTTCTACAGTATGAATACGATGATGACGACACAGAAACCTCTCATACAGTTCTTACCATACAGTTATTAGATTTTCAATAAGGATACACATGGACACAATATAGGTTTATTAACTGTAGGGCATGATGATTATCTGCTGTTCATTAAGTGGAAGTGGATCATCATAAAGTTTTCATCCTTGTGATCCTTACGTTGTGTAGGCTAGAAGGAGGAGGAGGAGGGGCAGTTGGTTTTGCTGTCAAGGTTGGGAGAGGTGGAAGAGGTAGAGGAGGTGGAAGGAGAGGAAAGAAAGGCAGGCAGACTTGGTGCAACTCTATGGAAATACATCATCATTTCTGTCTGATTTTTTTTTATTTTTCATTTCTGTAAAAATTTTCTGTTTCTATATGGTATCAATCCTTCTTCTGCTACTTGCTTTAGCTTCAGTGCCCCTATCATAGAAGAGTCCATGCTGTAAAAGAAGTCAAAAGCAGTCTTGAATAATTGGACCTCTTCTGCCAGATTATCTAATGCCAGCTTGTTTTCTGTACTGTTTCTTCTATGTCTTTTTCCTCATCAGTCTGGCACTGGTACAAAAATTCTCATCTTCATCAAGTTGTCTTCTGTTATTCTTATGGTGTGGCGTCTATTAGCTCTTCAGTTTCTCCAAGATCCAAGAACATATCTTGAAGCCCTTCACCCCTCATACTTTTTTTTCTTTCCCCATATCCACAATCTCTTTCATGATTTCCTTGATTGGCTTTGTCATAAATCCTGTGAAGTCATGCACAACATCTGCACACAGTTTTCTCCAGCAGGGATTTATTGTTTCAGGCTTGACACCTTTCACAGTCTTTTCTATAAGGATGACATCCCCAATGGTATAATCTTTCCAGACTCTCATGATGTTCTCTATCATTCTCTTCCATAATGCTGACCATCCTTTCATTAGGGTACCATGTGTAATGAGCCTAAAAGTCCTGAAGTCTCCCTAATCTAGAGACCGCATTAGAGACATTATGTTTGGGGGCAAGTAGACCCTTCTGATGTCTTTGGTGTTAAGTTCATGGGGTGCTGGGTGTCTAGGGGAATTGTCCAATATCAAAAGAACTTTAAAAGGCAGTCCCTTACTGACCAGGTCCTTCCCGACTTCAGGGACAAAGCATGTATAGAACCAATCCAGAAAAAAGGTTCTCGTTGTCCAGGCCTTATTCTTATACAACCGAAGACTGGCAGCTGCTGTTTATCTTTTCCCTTTGAAGGCTCAGGGGTTAGCAGCTTTATAGATAAGGACAGTCTTGATCATAATTCCAACTGCATTTGCACAAAACAGTAGAGTTAGTTTATCCTTTCTTGCCTTAAATCCTGGTGCTCACTTCTCTTCCTTACTAACAAATGTCCTTTGTGGCACTTTTTCCTGGGATAAGCACTTTCATCTGCATTAAAAACCTGTTTGGGCAGATATCTGTTCTCAATTTTTGTAATGGCATCTGGGAACTCATCTGCTGCCCCTCGGTGGGCAGAAGCTGCTTCTCCTCTTATCTTGACATTTTTTAAGCCGAAATCATCGTCTGCAGCATTACATTTTCCAGCTTTAGATCCTTCACCTTCTTTTTCCTTTAAGTTGTCATTTAATGACTTCACTTTTTCTCAAATCCTATTAGAGTCTATAGGTATGCCTTTCTTACAGCACCTCTGTACTTACATCAAAGCTACATTTTTTCTTGCTACATTTTCAGTAAGAGTTAAAAAACACTGTTCTGCGAAAAGTAGAAGGTGTTTTTTGCACTTGCTGGTTTAGCTGCAGTGATGGCCTCATTAACTTCCTTTTCGTTTTCCTACAATGGTCCTACACTGGATTCATTGATCTTGAAATGGCGGCAAACACAGCTGCAGACCTCAATCTATGGTACATATCCAGCATTTCAACTTCTTGTAACGTCATGACTTTTCTCTGCTTCCTGGAGGTACTTTCAGCATCACTAACCTTCATATGCTTCCCATGGTTTTATTTAAGGTTTACAGTATTGCACTAAACACAATGAAAAATACGCAAGAACTCACGAGAGGCCACTTTTTACCATGATATGACATTTACTGAAGAGACAAACTATTCACGTGGAGATGATTAGTGTCACACTGTGTTTTTAGTGGATACTCCCTACACTTGAGCTCACTGCAATGGCAACAGGATGTGGCTACAAAATTGTTTCAGTAGTACAGTATATATTACAGTTCATTTTATGCAGTTATGATTCAATACTTCATCTTTACGTTTGCTTACATTTCTCTTGAGTGTGAATAGCACCATGATAAATTGATAAATTTTAACTTTTTATAATAGATTTGTGTATATTTTATGGTAAATGAGAAAATAAACTAGTATCTACATATATTTTATGCATTCACGACATAACTTAATTTTTTGATTATTCTATGCTATGTGAGCTTTTTCAAATTGTTGTAAATCTCTGAAAAATGTTCTGATATACTGGTTGAAAAGAAATGTGCATATAAGCATAACCTGTGCGGTTCAAACCTATGTTGTTCAAGGGTCAACTGTATGTCTCTTTAAATGCACTTCTGTGCCAAATAAGGAGGTGGTAATAGTCAATCCTAAAATGTCCTTCTATTACCCAGGAACAAAACAGTGAGGTCACCGAAGGGCTGTTCTTTGAATGAGATGAATGAAATACAGCAGATAAAGAACAAAAAGGCACTAGGAACAGTTTGTAGATGGTGTGAGAATCTGACCTGAGGTGCAATTCGCATAACCTGAGTAAGGATAAAGAAGAGATAATACTCACAGATATTGCAATGTGCTGTACAGCATTTGATTTTCCTATATTAACCCATTTAATCCTCTCAATGATCCTAGGAGGTTCGCACAATCATGAACCCCCAGCTGAAAGACGGGAAACAGGTACAGAAAGGTCGAGTTGCTTGTCTGCATCACACCACTCAGATGCGACAGAACTAAGACCTGAACCCAGGCTGTCTGCTTTCACAGGGCAGAGTCTCAGGGATTGCACCACATTCCCTCCCCCACTTTAAAGCCCCAGTTTAAAGTTACACTAATCAAAGACTCGAAACTTTCAGCTACCAGAGAAACCTCCTTTAGAAGTGGAGTATTGAGCAATGAAGGCCAACCCACAAGCGCTAAAGTGGTATGGTGCAATAATTAAGACCCAAGAGAGAACTCGGGGCTCTCAATGACACTTGGGGCATAAGTGCCACATAGAGAAAAGCGGAAGTTAAGGAAGAAGATGACATAATTTTTAAAAAGGCTCTAGACCAACAGTATGAATAGGACCTTTTGTTTATTGTATTTAAGATCCTAAAGAGATTTGATGTGACCCGTAATGATAATGAATTCTTTTATAATTGTCCACTTCAGGGGAGCCATGCTTTCCATCTGTCTTTCATCAGTGCCTCTCACAGTGCCCAGTGCAGGCACTTGATAAATACTTTGCAAAAGATGGAAAGGAAAGGAGAGGTAGAATGGCTCAAAAGTAATATGGATACGTGTGAAATAACCTTTGTGATGAAGGAATGTACACGTGAAATGAACTTCACGATGAATTGCATATCTAAACCAGTGAGAGGAAAAAACGGAGGCAACAGGTTCCGAATAGAATAATTTCAACTATTAGAGATGGTGTACTTATTACCTACAAGACTTGGTGATATGCTATGGGAAGATGAAAAATGTCATGGTAACAACCATTTGATCCTTGAGAAACAGTCCTGTGATCCTAGACGTAAGAGAGAGGCTAATAGTTACTGGGGACTGGAAAAGATCGAAAGGACAGGGGGGTTGATTTGAGTGAAAAGCACTCAAGTAGGGAACGCATGTGAAGGTGGTAAGGAGAATGCGCAACAGTGAGGGGCCAGGAGAGGTGATGGCAGTAAAGGGCAAAATTCTTCCAAGTGAAAAGAGAAATCAGTGCAGCGAAAGCCCCAGGAGGAAGGAGTAGAGAGAACGTAGGCCCATGAGGTCGATGCTGGCTTGTCCTACTTATTGATTTGGGGAATTAACAAGACTTTTTGGTTTTGCTTGTCCTGATACATTATGTACTTAAAGCACAAACATTTTCAACACTGTGTGTACCCAATGAAGAAAAAAAGGGAAATTCTACATCTTCATTTCTGATTATCAGAAATAACCAAGGCTCACAAATATATAGAAAGTATGACTGCTGGCTGTCATAGAGATGATGGTTGTGTGACTGATAAATGTTAGCAAAAAGCAGATCTGAAAGCAATTGTTATTTTTAATAAATTTCAAGTGGAAGTACACAAGATATGAAATGACTACTCACTATACTCTAATAACTTTTGAAATATGAACCCAAAGTACTATTTCTTGGAATATGAAATGGCCTATATGATAGTGACACAACAAAACGGTTCTAAACAGTCAACATCCAGAGATGGGGGGTAGGTGCAGTGAGGAATCCATAATATCTTAGCCCAAGTTCTCTGAAGGGTTTATTGAGTGCACATGTGTACGCAGAGCATTTCTCTTCTATGCAAGTTACTCCTGCCAAAAACTTGCCCTTTTTAAAACCTGAACAATGAACACTCTCTGCCAAACCTCATCACAGTGCAGTCTAAGACAACAATCCCCACAGCTCTGTGAAATGAAATGTTATTCTCTCATCTGTATATCCAGCACAAATGCTTTTGAACAGCTGCTTTACAGGTGATAAAAGTCTTAACTTCAAAAGTTGATTTGTATTAACTTCCCGTTTTAACATCATAAATAATATCTTACATAATTTCATCATGCAAATACTTCTGCAGACAGAATAGTCTCGCTTTAACTTTCTACCATTCAGCTTGGAGAGCAACTTGTAACACACTAATTCAATTATAATAAGGGAAATACATGAAACTACAAGACAGACGCGAGTGGGGCCAAAAGAGTGAATTCTGAATAAGATTATACATCAATGATAAAATTAATAAGTATACTATTGCACTATTTAAAGATTTTTGTCATCTGACACAGAGTCAAATCTCAAAATTGATAAGATTTGAGAGGATTATTTTCATTTACAAAGATTTTTAAAAATGTACTCTAGTTATAATTATGTATTCACAAGTCATCGATTACTTGAAAATACATTGATAGGAAGTGAAAAAGGAGAAGACAGGATAGTCTCTGGTATGCATTTTAAAAGATTTTGGTCAGAGTATTAGATTTCCCCATTCCTCTTTCTGACTGTGCTAAATTACCATAGGCAGGATCTCTCTTTCTTAAAAAAAAAAATGTAATCAATTATTTTTCATAACAAAAATGAAAACTCTGAGTCTAAGATTCTAGTGAGAACCCAGAGCATTTTAGTCATATCAATCTGGGTCTTTTTCAGACGTTTTCATTATTTCAGGAAATTCAGTGGGGTCATACCAAAAAAGAGGGCCTTTAGTCACATATTCTCGGATTGGTTTCCATGACTTTTCCTGAACAATTTCTTCAAATGTGTTTTTTATGCTATGACTCATACAAACTAAAAACAGAAAAAAAAAAGCATAGCTAAACTTTTCAACAATTGCCACATTAGAATACAAATTCACCAGAAACTATAATTAACTATAAAGCACAGAGTCAGATAACTCTAACTATAAATATGAGGTAACACTCAAAAATTAGACACCAGTATAAAAGCTTAGGTAAGAAAGGTAACATGACAGGACTTTCAGTCCAACTGTAAGAAGAACTTACTCCAAGAAAGTAAAACGCAGATTTTTTAAATAGAAACAATTTGGAACACAGGGAAGAGAAAGAAAAATGTGTGATTTACAGAGAGGGAAAAATGAGAAACACACACACACACGCAAAGGGAAATGGCAGCCTGTGTATCCTCCCCACTCTACATTGGCTGCAACACAGGTGAGTCTCAGCTTCTGGGAGTTTTTTTGGGGACATAGAGGCCTCCTAAGTATATTTATAACTTTCAAAGTAGTAATGACATGTGTATTATATATATAATATTTGATAGGGAATAATATTTAACATACTTAATGCAGTAGATGTCCTTGAGATTCAAAGAGGGGTAAAAAGAATAAATAGTGGTTGAGCCATTCTGGCAAGAATTTTGGAAGCATAAGCATCATCTAGAACTGAAGACATCTGGCACGGGTGATGGATCTTGTCAATATCAATAAAACAGCAAAGGCAGAAGTAGAAAAAAGTTTGCCTTCTCTCTTTATATTTAAGATTGATTTATAGGACATGACTAATACACAACTTTCTTCACATGAAAACCTATAATAATGGTAATCTGGGTGTTTTTTAGTAATCCAAATACCACATTTTCCTTCAAAAATATAGTTATAAGAAGAACAGCTAATTCAAAATATGTGTTTACCAAGATCTTTTATATTTAGCATCAAAAAAAAAAAAAAGGCAAAATAGTACCTTGAACTAGTGGACTAAACTAAGCATTTAAATGAATGATATTAGCCTTGCTGACCAGAGAATGGTTCACCTCTTAAATGGTTTCTCACCATGCTTAATCTATATGCTTTCATATATGATTTTTAAAAATAGACTTTACTTTTAGAACAGTTTTAGATTTACAAAAACATTCAGAAGATATTACAGAGTCACCCTAAACCCACAACCTATAATAGTTTCCCTATTATTTTACATCGTATGGACATTTGTTACAATTAATGAACCAATACTGATATATTATTATTAACTAAAGTCCATAGTTTATTCTGATTTCCTTAATGTTTACCTGATGCTCTTTTTCTTTTTATGGATCCCATCCAGGATACCACATTACATTTAGTCCCTGTCTCTTTGGCTGTGACAAATTCTCATACTCTCTTTGGTTTTGATGTTCATGACAGGTTTGAGGAGTACCGGTTAGGTATATGGTAGACTGCCCCCCTACTGGAATTTGTCTGATGCTTTTCTCATGGTTCTTTATGGGTTTTTGGGAGAGAGATTGCAAAAGTGTTCTTTTATCCCATCCTATCAAGAGTACATACTATCTGGGGCACCTGGGTGGCTCAGTCGTTAAGCGTCTGCCTTCAGCTCAGGGCGTGATCCCGGAGTCCTGGGATCGAGCCCCACATGAGGCTCCTCCACTGGGAGCCTGCTTCTTCCTCTCCCACTGCCCCTGACTGTGTTCCCTCTCTCGCTGTCTCTCTCTCTCTCTGTCAAATAAATAAATAAAAATCTTAAAAAAAAAAAAGAGTACATACTATCAACATGCTTTATGATTGATGTTGACCTTGATCACCTGGCTGAGATAGTGTTTGTCAGGCTTGCTCACTCATTACAAAATACCATTTTCTCCCTTTCCAAAGAGAGGAAGAGACCATTTTCAGCTTACACTTCAGAAGTAGGGAGTGATGCTCCCTTTCCTTGAGAACAGAGTATTCCCATAAATTATTTGAAATTCTGCCTGGGAGATTTGTCTCTTCTCCATTTATTAATGGATTCAATCATTTATTTATATTAGCATTGTCTCATGGATATTTGTTTTATATTTTGGGTTATACTCAGTACAACTTTATTTTTTTGCTCAAACTGTTCCAACTTTGGCCACTGGGAGCTCTCTCAGTTGGCTCCTCTGTCTCTCTGACATATCCCATCACTGCGTGTATGTGGTAGTGGTAGTGGTGGTGGTGGTGTGTCTATGTGTGTGTTAAGCACTCCTTTATTTTCTGGCACTACAAGAAGTTCTAGGCTCATGGTCTATATTTCCTGCCCCAGTCCTTGAGTCAGCCATTTCTCCAAGAATCTCTGGTTCCTTTTATTGAAGAATGGCATTAGAAAACAAGATCTAGGCACTAAGCGTCACATATAAAATTTATTCATGTTTAATAAATAAATACATTTCATTTTTAAGCTAAGAATTAACATACATTCATAGGTTTATGAATAAAGTTTTACTAACACTTCTCTATGCTTATCTATATTTTCTAGTTTTTAGAAATGATCAGGAATTGTATCTGTGATGAAAATCATTACTATAAAAATAAATGATTGGCAAAAAATCAAGTGCCCCATTTCAACAAGAAAACTCAAATTAGTATCAATTTCTACAGACAAAGTATTTAGCATTACAAGTAAACAAAAAATTCTGAGAGTTCCAAATATCTATCTTTGAAACGGAGTGTTATATTTCAAAACTGAAAGTGTTTCTCCAAATAAGAATGGTATTCATTTTAGAAAACACTCTTTCTTTTATAGAACAATCAATTCAGATATGAAGAGCAAAAATTTATCCAAAAGCAACAATAATAACAAATGCCAAAACCCAAGAACGCCCGAATTTTACGTGGTACGGACTGATCTTTACGATAAGGGTAAAAAACAAAAAGTGGGAGTAAGAGTTTCACTGATTTTATACATTCTATCACAGAAAACCAGACTATTTAAATACAATTTGAGATTATGACATCATCAGGCACGGGTTCGGCCGTCAACATAATATGTAAAAAAAGGCTTCTGTGGAGTTATTTAAGCAACTCAAGAGGGTAATTTGAACTTGATTTTTAAGCAGTTTATACATGCTGATAATGAATGTATGGATTATACTACTTCTCTGTCTCTTCACTAAGGCAACTCCAGGCAATATCTCTACTGAGCAATTCTATTAGTCTAATTCCTGCTAATGTAGTATGTTTGCAACTACTGATGCTTAAAATTCAGTAATTAGGTGCCAGTCATGCAGGCTCATTTCTGAACCAAATATGACATCAAAATCCTTAAAAGCTGTTTAAAGATATGCAAAAGATTGACTGAAAAGGAGACCTAGTAAAATGCATAATTAATTTTACTTATTTTCCAGAAAGCAAGAGTACTATATTTCAAGACTCTCAGTAATTTAGACATTTTGCTTGTTTTATTGACTTTGTTCTTAGTAGTAATAGTACCATTTAATGATGCTTAATTCTATTTAATTAGAAAAATATATCAAATGTTTCCATTTTTCCTGTGATTTGCTAGTAAAAACCACTAATAGAAAACACTATTAATCACCAGTTTTAAAAATATAAAATGTTGAAGTTATTATGTTAAATGACCTATAGAAGAAAAAATGAAAATAAAGTAAATTATTCCTAATTGCTGAAGCAGATACCACATCTTTAAAAAGATGATAGATTCAGACAGATGCGGACTCTTCTAGGAACCCTTAGTCACTTAATTCTCGGTTTATTTTATACATTTCTATGGTAGGGCAATACTTGTATTTTATTGAGCTTTACAAAAAATGAGCAAACTGTTTAAATTCACCAGGAAAGATTAGTCAATTTGTTAAAGATACCCTGGTCTATGAGTATTAGAAATTATTAAATATTATTAACATGGAAATAAAAATATTAATGAAGATAGGCTAAAAGTCATTAAAATCACTTAAAATCTAAGTATGAATGGTATGCTTCATTACATATTCCAGCTTCTTCAAGGACTTAACTATTTATGTTTTTAATAATTTATATTTATAATTGTCTTTTTAAGTATATCTCATTATTATTAAATTTCAAAATCATTTCAAAGGCATTGCAGTTGCTTATCAGTGTATTTCCTGTTTATAGTGAATTTTGCTTTAGCTATATCCTTCTTTCTAATTATGACTTAGGTACTTAAAATTAAGGTGAACTAATATGGACACAGATGATGTGGATTCTCACGTGTTAACTAAGTCCTAAAAAACACAAGAAATTTAAAAATAAAGAATCACTTCTTTGTAGCATGCAACAATTTACTAAATTCTTATAAACTTATTTCACACGATCATTACACCATTTCTGAGTGTTATGCATGATGATAAAACACTCAGTATCTCACCACTTTTTTCTGTGAAAGGGTAAAACTCAGCTGTACAAGAAAATTCTCCTTCCTAAAATCTCAGAAAAAGTAAGTTATAACACCAAAAATCTTCAATCTGATCTTTTATAGGCAATAAAGTGATCCAAAATCACTGTACTAAATGTTTAGTTGATGAATTAGACTTCAGTGTGCATTAAGTATCTAGAATATGTTTAGCAATATACTAACCTGAAGGTATAAAAAGTTGAAGACCAATTCCTTCCTTCAAGGTTCTTATGATCTAGTCAGGGATCATAGACAACAAAAGTAAAGAAGAAAATAAATTACTGGAAACTCAGAATATTGGCTTGAAAGGTATGATGTGATATAAAAGAAAGGGATTTTGGCCAAGGTTTCCTGGATTAGTGGAGTATTTTTTTAACCAAATTTTGAGGTAGGAAGAAATGTGATTAACAAGTTTTGCCCATGGTCAATCATTATTATTGCTATTACTACTTATTTCACAAATGTGGATATTTCTTTTTTCTTTCAAGAAATATGTTACTCACTGTTGAAATATTTACTTTTTTATTGGGGTAATCTGTATAGCTCCAGGTATTTATGGAAAGAATAATAATTTTTCAAAATAGAGCTATGGTTACTCTTATTCATTAAATAAATCATTTATTAATTGAATAGAATTAATAGAAAAGAATGCTTCCCAAAGAACATATGTCAGCATACCACTATATTCCCCAGACAGAACAGTAAAGTTCAGCGTCACATTTGTTTTTCTCAAAATAACGAAGCTATAACAAACAATCTGAAAACATACTAATATTTATTAAACCAGCACCAATTGGAATGTTTTCCTCTTGAGACTGAAAAGTTATTATTCCAAATACTTAATAAAGTGGGGATGACTTAATCCACTAACTCTGTATAAGCAGTATACAAACATTGGTCGACAGAGATACTTGCCAATTCCAGAAGATGTCAGAAACATCTTTAGGTCTCCGATAAACCTTTTTTTGGTTAACCAATGCCCATGTAGAATGAGAACACAGTATGAAGAATAAAAAGGAGGTACCCTGAAACTTCCTGCCTCAGTTTAACCCTAGCCCCAAACAATGTATTTCCTACTTCTGGAAAAGAAACTATGTGAGAGTACTTCAGCTTCATGACTCAAGTTCAAACCTATAGTTGATCTGTTGGCCTGTCATTGGAAATAGTACATGTACTTGCTCTGACTTTGCAATTGTTTATATTCCTGACCTTCCTTGCCACCAAAAATAATTCCCACTCCCATGCTTACCACCCTACACACACACACACACAGATTAAAAATTCAATTTATCTTTGTGCATTTTTCCATTGCAAAAATATATAAAGCAAATCCATTAACTAAGATGTACCTATAAAGGCAATTCAGCAGGAAGGCAAAATTAAATCCACATAATTATTTCTCTACCTTTTACGCTTAGTTTCTGCCGCTATTGATTATGGTTTCCTGATAATTCCAAAACATTTTGCATTGCCAGATAGGTTTCCTTGACCTCCCCCTCTCAGAGAGTCATCAGGAAGGTAAAAGGAGTCACATCATTAGTTCTCCTAAACAGAATTTTACAAAGGTGAACCAGTGGAGCCAAAACATAAAGTAAGTTTTTAGGTCATGAAGGCAATAAATAGACTAAGGGAAACTCCATTAACCTCAGGAAATTTTCTCAATACAGCCATGGGGTTATTATTTGACAAAATGTGTTTTTTTTTAAAGATTTTATTTATTTATTTGACAGAGAGAGAGCCAGCCAGCGAGAGAGGGAACACAAGCAGGGGGAGTGGGAGAGGAAGAAGCAAGCTCCCAGTGGAGGAGTCTGACGTGGGGCTCGATCCCAGAACTCCAGGATCACGCCCTGAGCCGAAGGCAGACGCTTAACGACTAAGCCATCCAGGCGCCCCACAAAATATGTTTCTTTTGTTTTCATTTTTTCTTTACAAACATGATTAAAGCCACTAATAATTCCTATAAGGTACAATATGACCTGTGTAAATATAGATTAATATCACATGTATATGATTCTCGGCCTACAGACTTGATGTATCTTATACCAATCCTCAATCATGGATTCCATTTAAATTCTTGGATATTCTTCCCTGGTAAATTATAATATACAAATGCGGTATCAAACTGATCGTAGGTCCTCGCTTTAAGTGGGTTTGTGGAAAGCTTCCTGAGGTCCCTGAAGGATGAGCCATGTTAAGGTAAAACCGTTCCAGTCTCAGCTCTGCCCCTTACTAGTTTATGTTTGGACATATCAACACCTTTAGACCTCATTATTCTCATTTTAGACATGAGAATAACTCCTTTGTCTACTCCCCTAATCATCAATTCCATTTTTAAGGATGACCATTTGTTGTTAGGATTGCAAAAACCAAAATGGAACACTACCCACTTCTAACTCTGTGTCTTTGCTTTTTTCCATCTAAGGAGAATAATGACACTTCTTGTAGTACTGTTGGGAATCTTAATTATGATAACGTATAAAGCACCTAGGACGCTGTAGAGCGTTTGATAAATGTCCCTTCCCTTTTCCAAGTTTCCATTTCATAAATGGGCAAATTCCATTTGAAATGTTGGCAGTCCAAATCAGTACCGTTTTATTGTCTCTCAGCTACCTCTTGACCCTATTCTTATCTCTTCCCACATCACCTTCCTGTATTTCCTGGCCTTTCTCTTCCAAGGGCCAAGGTCTTTGCCCATCTCCCTGACCTGGACCGTCACTGTGTAGCTTGTCAGCGATGCCTCCTCTGGCCAGTTTTAGCTGCTGGGACGAGTCTCCACGATTCCAAGGCTGAACAGAATTAAAGCAACTCCTGCCTGGGTCTGCTTATTTCCAACCCCAACCCTTCCTGCTCATCTCCTCGATGTCTGGCCTCGGAACCGCCGGATAAGCGAAGGCATCACTGGAGTGATGACATGCGGCTCTCTCCCTTCCCACCCTCCACATTTTTCCTTCCACTTGCGGAACCCATAAGGCTCTGACCGCTCGCGCCCCGGCGGTTGCCATGGTTACACAACAGCAGCACCAGACCCAGGAGGGGGTCTCATCCCTTCTCTACTTCCCCCATAACCCTTTCATCTCCTCCCCTTTCGGGCCTCCCCCACGAATACAGTCAGGAAGAGAAGCCTTTGCGGCTAAGCTTGAGACTTGAAGACCCCCTTCCTTCGCTGGTGCAAACAGCACTGACAAGCTAAGGAAGGGTGGGAGGGGCTTGGTGGAGAAGAGTCCTTGCTTCACTCCCGACTAAACCTCGAACTTTTCGCCGACTTAGCTACGATCTCCGTAACCAAGAATTTGGGACCTCATTGGCCCCTGCTGCTGGGCGCGCGACTCGCGTCCAGTCCCTTGGATTCCAGCTCGCCGGCTACAGCGCAGCGTCTCCTCTCCTGTCAAGTTCCCCTCAGCGCTCGGACGGAAGTAAAGCAACTCAGCCCACGAGGTTGAACACAAGTCACCAGGGAAGGAGAATCTGCCAGTGCCGAAAACAACCCTTGCACTGCCAGGGCAGCCCATTAACGCTTCGACTCCGGGCGGGCTGGGAAAGGGTCGGCAGGGGACACCCGGGGCAGGGATCGGGGAGGGGGTAGACCCACTGCGTTAAATTTCCAGCAGGAGTCAAATCCGGGCCTTTCCCGCGCGAGCCAAGCCGAGGCTACCAAGGGATGCCCAGCTCCAGCAGGAGTGCGTTTTGCAATAACCGCATTTCCCAGATAGCCAGCTTTGTGGCTGGTGTCTGACTCCAACCTTACCCTCAGGGTCTAGAAGGATGCACGCTTCCATCAGACGGAGCGTCGCTATTCCTTCGCCAGGAAAAAGGCGTCGCCCATCCCTCCCACAAAGCACCACAACAAAAACAACCGCTACGGTCTCCTCGTCCCCTCCCCCAGCCCACGGGAAAAGGAGGGAGCGAGGTCGCAGATACCCTTGGTCAAGTCCTCCCCAGACGGTCCCCACCATCGCGTCTCCCAATGAACCTGCAGCCGGCGGAAGCCACAGGGCACGTTCAAATGCGCTCTCCTGCCGCCTTGGCCGCGGAGGGAGCGAGGAACAGAGTGAAGTTCCCGGGCGCGTCTCAAAAGGAAAACTTTGCTGGGTGCTGGCAGCGGCCGGCTTCGGCTGAGGAGGCGCCGGCGCCGGCGGCGGCGCGGCAGCGGGGAGGTGGGACTGCGCCCCCGCCGCCACGCTGTCCCCGGCGCGGCGAGCACAGGCCGTCCGCTCCTAAGCGCACTGATTCCCAGTCTGTTCCCCCGTTCGCCCACCCCCCGTGCGCTCCGCTCCGGAGCCTTTTCTCCGTCCGTGGACGCTTCCTTATCTCCTAGGGCTGCGCATCCTCACTTTCGACCCACAGCTACCCCCCAAATCCAGTCACCCCTGCTTAACTCTGCGGTCCCCAGCGCTCCCTCCCACTGAGGTAGCAGGTGACCAGAAGCCCGCCTTACCTGCCGCGAACTCTTCTCCCCCTCTCTCTGGGCCAGATGTCCTTTCAGGAAGAGAGGAAGGGGATGCAGGCTGCGGGCGTGCGCGGCGGCGACCCGGGGCACCGGCGCGAGCTCCTCTGAGAGGCAGCCCTGGCTGAGCCGCGGAGCCGCCGGCGGCCCTGACGGAGCTCGGAGGCTGCGGCCGCAGAGGCCAGACGGGGAGGCAGGGGGCGCTGCTGGCCCCGGAGCGCCGAGACGGGACAGGCGGGGAGCCAGGCACCAGCTGGAGCTTTGGGGAGGCGAGTGTGGCGAGGAAAGGCACGCTCCGAGCGGGAGGGCGGCTTTTAAGTTTGTGGTGTGACCGCAGCAGCTGTCCGGGGAGAGACTCAGTCTTTCTAAAAAGGGGATGCTCAAAACGCCGGGGATTACCTCTCCCCTTCCGATCTCCACCCCCAGCCCTTGCCCCCCCCTCCTCCGCGCACGCCAGTCCTCCGCAGCGTGCCGAAGTCCATCCCTGCCGGCGCGCAGGCTGTCAGCAGCGTGGATTAAATGTAGCTCCGGCCACGCTGAGGCATTTTTTTCCGGGCTGGCCATCCTGTGCACTCTGCCTGTGCTGCAGCCGCTGACGTTTGAGCCCGCGCCCGGCTGACTTTGGGACCCAAGTATTCTATACCATAAAGTCGGTAAGGAACTCCCGCGGAAGAAACCGGACAAATAATGTCCAAAAGATTCTAAGCCTCAAAAAGAGTACGTGTGTTCCACTATGTAAAACCCCGAGCTACTGGCCCTGAAAGAACCGGGCATGAGGATGAGCAATGGAGAACAAACCTCCATTAAGGGGCTAGCACGAGGAAAGACGAAGTAGAGGGGGAGGAGAAAATTGGGGGGGGGGAGTAGCAGAAAACAGCCCACGATAAGTCTTATTTCCTCTTTACCTTATAACAGGCCAACAGGGATGTGTCATCTGTTTCTGTCAGGAGCTTTCCTTTATGTATTTGTACACGCCTTGGTCGTACAGTAGGAAACTGAAGTATATGGGGAACAGGGATGTATCCACATTTTGTGGAGTCTGGAACTTAGACAATTTGGAGATGGCAGCCTCTTTAGAAAAGCAATGCAGGAATAGCTTAATTTCTACAGATCTTACAAAAAAAACACTATGCGAATGTATTGTCAGGCTGCCCTCAGGGTCATGGAAAGGGCAAGTGATGAGTCCTGAAGCTTGGGCCTCATTAGCTGCGTGGTAAATCCTTCTGTGATTGGAACTCTAGGTCTGGAATCACACACCTTGCACTTATTAGTCCCAAACATGAAGCTGACTTGGGGGTAGAGCCATAGGGGAAAAAAAGCAGCCACAGCGTTCTGCATTTGTCAGCTTGATTTAAGAGCACAGCTTGTAAGGTCCCAGAGCTCCTTTGGCAAATGACAAGTGGTGTTTTAGTTTGGGGGTAGTGAGCAGTCAAAGGCAACAATGGGAGAACTGGAAGGTGGGAGGAGACTCTTCATTCAGTGTCTCCTCAGCAGCAGAGAGCTGAGGGCCACAGAAGCTAAATGAGTCATTGCAAGTTGCAGATGGTTAGTGACAGAGCCAGGCTCAGGAGGGACTCAAGTTTCCTAACTCTGACCAAGGTTCTTTCCTGTGTCTCATGCTGCCCCATTTCTGTAACCTTGGTTTTGACTTTCCACCAACCAACCCCATAATTTACCTCTTTAGATACAGGAAAATTTAAGTCCCTACAGACTATTCTGACCTATAGCAACCTTTTTTTGAATGCTTTATGTTTAATGTTATACCACTCATTTTGTAATTAACTGTACCCTTGGTGTGTTTAATGAGTTTTTCTATTTATTTTCTATTATTTTATCTATTTATGCCATTACCCCTCAGTCCAAATTGCAACTTCATTGTAAGGATAAAATACCTCTTTTTCTCCCACAGCACAGCTTAGGGCTTTGCACGTAGGAGATTCTTGGTAAGTAGTTTTTAACTTTTAAAAACTCTCTACTTATTAATTGTCTAATAATTTTGTCAGTTTATTGGCCGGAATATTGTGTTTAACTAGAATTGCGGTTAACTGGATTTCCCCTTTTTCCCTCCTGTCGAAATCCTATCTTAATATACTCAAGCCAAACGGCATCTCCGTTTGCTACTTTTCCACCTTTTCCACAAAGGCCCTACAGAATTAATCATTCCTTCCTGTTTTCCCAAAGCACTTTGATTTCACTACTGTTAGAAGTCCTTTTCATGTTATGTCATAATTAGTTAGGCATGTGTCCTCATGGGCTGTTGGCTGTTTTTTGTCTTTCTTTCCCAAGCCCCTAAAACAATGCCTATGAATTTGTATTGAACTGGTTTAGTTTGAAATACCCTGACTTAAAATTTAGACTGCATTTACTAAGGCATCCTGAATGCACCATGGGAAGACAACATCTGGAAACTGGGTTCTGTGCTTTCCTTCCTTTTAATTGCTCTGAGTACACAGCAGGCAGAATCAACTGCACAGCGCGAAGTTGTGATGAATGGCCTCAGCTGTGTCCCTGGCTTTGTAATCCTTAGGGTACTTCTCTAAGTATCTTGCACATGGTAGGTGTTTAGCAAATATTTAGGGGTTAAATTAGGTACTGAAAACAGTGGATAGGATGATGATAATCAGTCACTGCATTTATTTTTTAATTTCTACTAAAAGGATCCCATCAGTATGGTTTTACAACACTTTCTAAGAGTTTGAGATTCACTGTCCTGTAATCTGTTTAGTAATCTGTCCTGTAGGGTCAATGCCCTATCTAACTCCTTGCAAAAACACCGAGTGGGGAAAATCTTTTTTACATTAAGTTTTGTTCAATTGCAAGGTGTGTTATACCTTGTGTGTTCAGCGTATCTCCAAGGGTGGCTATTCAAGATTTAAGAAGTGATCTTTAATTACACTGAAAGAGATGTGTATATCATCAGTTAGAACTACCTAATTGCTGTTCTATACCTGTTTAATTCTGAGGGAAAAAAAAAAAAAAACCCAGAAAGAAAGGAAAGGAAAGAAAGAACAAAGTACTGTCCAGTTTCCGGGTGCTTGGAAAAATTTTTGACTACACCTCACCCATCTCCGTTAAGGTGCAGATAGAATCTGAGTAAGTCATTCTTACTGTATGGTACTATCTATGTGTTAAATGATGTGAAATACACTATTTCTCATAGGATTACATTTTAATACTTAATGAAGCCAAAGAATAAATTTCTAATTATACTATTTCAAGAATCATCAATCTATGTTGGGAAACATAAGGGAAGGCAGCAGGGATTGCTAAGAGTAGAATAAGTATATTCCAGGCTTCTCCAACTCCACATATAGCTACCTTAGCCAAGAAGACAGGAGAAAGATAATTACTGGGTCCGGAATTTAAATGTAGCAGGATCTCAGAGGATTTGGCTACACTTTCAGCAGAAGGTAGTAGCTTGTTGTTCCTTTCCAACAAAAATCTACAGTCTTAGTTCTCTCTAGGAAGGGAGGAAGGAAGGAAGAAAGAGAGAATTTGGTGAATTTACAAGAAAAAAAGGAGATCGATAAAAGAAACTGCGAAGTTCTATGTACAGAGTTAAGGAAAATGGAGATAAAGCATTTAGTGTTCACATCTATAAAACTAGTCATACCTTGGTCATATATAGAACCTCTCCACCATATAATAAATACTATTTTACGAATGTTTCCCCACATACTAACGTATCAGTACTGACAGATAAACGTTGTTAGACTCATTAAAGAAAACCGGAGTATATATTAGTTTGTGTCTAATTGGAACAAGTGATGGCATAAGTTGAAAGCAGCTCACCTGCCTCCTAATCTTCTATCAGGTGTTTTCCCCTTATAAACTTCAGCTATTTTTTTTTTTCCATTTGTTTCATTTGATCATGGCAATCCACTCATCACTGGATCATTAGGTGGTTACATATTAAGACATTAGAGCATGCTTCGTGATGGAAAAGAACACACCTTTCATCTTTATTTCAGTATTAATTACGCATACATAGAACTCTCAGAAGTAAATGTATCTCTGTTTCTCATCTTTAAATCAGAAGATAGTTTATGGTGAGTTAATCAGAATGTAAAACTGTCAGAACTTCGCTTAATGTCTTTGAGTTTTAAACTCTTTTAACATCATAAATAATCGTAAACACTCTGAGTTAAGAGAAGCCACAGAGACCTTCTAGCCCTCATGTTATACATGAGAGAACCAAGGCCGGGAAGATGGAGTGATCACCCAGTTCCTTCAAAGTCCTGCTCTGTGCCCTCTATAATAGAGCACCCTCATCTACAGTCTTTACAAGAAGAAGAAAAGGAGGAGGAGGAGGAGG
>NW_024425563.1:75940949-75973872 GCF_017311325.1 Ursus maritimus | reverse complement strand
AGGGGGGGGAGGAGGAGGAGGAGGAGGAGGAGGAGGAGGAGGAGGGAGAAGAAGAAGAAGAAAAAAATCAGCTATTTTTCAAAACCTATCCAAGCCAGAATCTTAAGGTTATATTTACTTAGCTGGTTTGGGGTGTGGTGAATAATTAAATTCAGCAGGAATGCACTTCAAAATAAAAATAAAAACACAACCCAACCCCTTTGGCCCAAGTCCTGAGACCTCAGAAAAGAAAACCTCCTTGACTATGAACATTTGCTAGAGGTTGGAAAGCTTTCTGAGCCTGATGTAGGAGTCCACATAGCTAGTGCAGGATGGAGGAGTTTATAGTCAAATAAATGACTCCTTGTGTTTTTTTCGTTTTGTTTTATTCTTTCTTTCTTTAACAGTATTCTTAGATCAACAAACAATCCCCAAGGAAGGATTTTAAGGAAAAATAAACACCTTTCTTATATATCATACAAGAAAAAAAATCATCTTTAAGTTTGCTTTTCTTAATACCTCATGCCACCACCACTCCACCCTTAAAGCATACTTTAGAAATAGTGTATTCTTCTAAGAAAATGGGGGAGGGAAGGGATTCCTGTGATACCTAACAGAAGCAAGCCTTATTTGTATAAGGGTGATGAAACCAAGAAAAATATGCCCTCTTGTGGCTTATTTGTTCTAGTTCACAACTAATCAACAGTGCTCTATTATTTCTTGGAACTCAAACATACCTATATTCCAAGTGGAATTAAACTATTCCTTTGTGTAGTAACTGGAGAGAACAGGTCCATGCAGACAGCATGAAGGCATTCCAAGACTTCTGCTTTGTTCAAGGTCATATGCAGCTACTTAGCCACAACGAAATCAGTATCCCTAAAAATGGGTGAACATTTTCCAAAATAACCCACAGATTCTTACAGATCTTATAAAAATACCTTTCAAATAAATGCATTGATAGAATTTCTTTCCTAAATAGGAAAGAAACTATTAAACTATCAGTTTAAGAAACTATTAAAGTATCAGTTTCCACAAATAAGAGAAAATTCATAATTTCCTGCCCTACTGTATTTGTGCCTCTAATATTTCTTTAACTGTAGGATGATGCTTATTTTTCCACTGAAAAAGTAAAATAGGAAGCAGTTAAGAGAATGCTGATTTTCATTCTGTGCATACTTTTTTCTCTTCTTTCCTCTTATTTTACTCAGAAATGAGGCTGTAACAAATGTGTTACATCCAGTGATTTACAGATGCAATTAATTTCATTTTATGACAAAAAATGCCCACCATTTTTTCCTGAAACTGCAAAGTGGAGATGGGTTTAGTGGAAAGTGACCTCTGGTGAACAAGAGAAAGACTTTCACATAACTGTGATTTAAATAATTTACTAAGTAAGTGTCAAAGGTTTAAAACAGGCCAGGTTGTTAAATTCTTAGTCTAATCCTATAATAATAATAATTAATTATTATAATAATTATGATTAACATTATCATTATCATTTTACATACAGAGAAACTTTAAGTGACTTAATTCATTTTTCATTTGCCTGGATCTACTCGTGTATGAAGGGGGCCAGTGAGCTATTTCCTTACCTCAGTACCTTGCTGCAGAAGTAAATCACATTGACTCTTACTTACCAGAATGAAAAATGCAACTTTCCAAACTGCCCAATTTAATACATGGAGGTATCATTTTTCTACGTCACAAGCTAACATGGGATTCTGTTCTTTCAAGTTTATGATCATTCTGACCCTTGAAGCACAGATATACTTTCATTTGTATTACCATTTGAAAAAACAATCATAAAACAGTTCAAGACTTTACATTTTATTGACTTTAAATTTAATGAAGAAAAATGAATCACTGTAATTTAATACACTAACAAATTGCATTCTCTTTCTACTCGATACCTAAGTAAAATTATCTTTCCTTATGTATAAAAAGTTTTATTTCCCAAACTTTATTAATGTATTTGCCAGTAATGTCTACATCAAAAGTCTATGATTATACATCTATTTAAAAAATTATCTCTAAATTTATTGTACTTAAAACTTCTAATTCTGACAATAGAGCCAATTTTAAAAGACAAAAACATGGCCATTTAAAAAATATATTAAGAAATTAACATTTCATTGATTAGAACAGACGACAAGCTGTCCACAATAACGAAAGTCAATATTGTATGTGTATTATTGATAGCATGACCTGCCAATATTAGCTATTAAAACATTATAAATTTATGGTATTAAAACAGTAAGGTATTGGCTAGTGAATACATAACTAAGCAAAACAATTGGAAGTCCAGAAAACAGATGTAGATATATATTATAATTTACACATGTATTGGGAATTTTGTTTTCTGGCTCCAAACTTGAGTGGACAATAAATGCTTTCCTTTCTAAAAATTACTTTTGTTATGTAGCATTTCAAATACAAAAAATAGCACACACACATAGCCTCACACAGGAAAACAGAACTCACACTCAAGAATACGTCACCCATCTTAAGAGTTCAAATATTACAAGAATCTTCAAAATCATCTGCGTGTTCCTCATGAGTCCCTCTGCCTACCACACAGAAGTAAACAATATTCTAAATTTAATGGTTATTTTCCCTTCCTCCCCCCCCCACATTGTGTATGTGGCTCTAAGTAATATTTTCTGTGATGCGCTGTTGTTATTAGCTTTATATAAATAGTATCAGCTTCACAAAAATGGCAACTTTCTGTGATTTTCTTTACTCAGCTCTAAGACTCATCTTCTCTATTGGGTATGCTGTTGTTTTCATTCTTTTTTATTGCTTTTAATTATAATATGTGAACATGTCACATGTTATCATATGTTGATGGACCGTTAAGTCATTTCTAATATTTTGCTATTACAACAATGCTTAATGAACGTGCCTGTATATGTCACTTTATTTTTCTGTTGCCTAACTTGAAGTCTGTCTCAAGCTCTGTATGAGCCAGTTTTCTGAATGCAGAAATCAGTCCAAGTATGTCAATCCAAAAGCATTTAATAGAGAATTGAGTGAAAAGATGTTGTAAAAAGCCACAAAAGGAGGGAGTCCAAAGAGTAAAAGGAAAGGAAGAATGAATGTACTGGAAGATAGGGTACTACTAATGCCCCAATATAGAAGGCTGGAAGTCCAACACCGTTGGGCATGATGTTCCAGCATATACTGGATCTGCTAAGATGTGCTGCTTGACCAGGACTAGGTTGCTGAAAGCTGTTATCTCTGCAACGCTGGACTTGAAACACCTCAACCTGTTACCTCTCCACTTGCAACTGCCAGAAACCACCAGCACCTGCCTCATCCCCAGAGCCAGAAGAATAAAGCACTTGTGTTTGTCTAGCCTACTGATCTGCAAATTTCTTCTCTTTTTTTTTTTTTTAAAGATTTTATTTATTTACTTGACAGTGATAGAGACAGCCAGCGAGAGAGGGAACACAAGCAGGGGGAGTGGGAGAGGAAGAAGCAGGCTCTTAGCGGAGGAGCCTGATGTGGGGCTTGATCCCAGAATTCCAGGATCACGCCCTGAGCTGAAGGCAGACGCTTAACGACTGAGCCACCCAGGCGCCCCTGCAAATTTCTTCTCTTGACAGAATCTAACCAAGGACCAGATGGCAATGTAGTACAAAATGAAATTTTCAGATTCCCAGGCCCAGACAGTATATAAAAGGGCAGACTTGGCATTGAGAGAGTACAGGTAAAACAAGCAGCCCAAACCTCGTTTCTTCCTGAAAGCAGAAAATTTAACTTCGTGGTTTTCAGGTAAACTCAGTCACTGATTTCTCAGTCTTTTAACATTTTAATAACATTTCATTCCAGAGTTCTGCAGTTGTTTACTTTCTCTCAATTCTATGTTTAAATTCTAAAGGGGCCTAAATAAATCCAGTAGCTGAGAAGTGGACGTTTGCTAACACAACCGTAAGGGCCACAGCCTGGGGTGGCTTAAACAACAGAAATTTATTTGCTTGTAGTTCTGGCGGTTAGAAGTCTCAGATCAATTCATTAGCAGGGTTGGTATATTTTAAGGCCTCTCTCCTTGTCTCCTTGGCTTGTAGATTGAATACAAAGTCTGTCCCCTCCTGGAATTCATCCTCTTTTCTTCTATGCCTGCTGACCACTCATCACCAGATCATAAGTTCCTCTCAGGTTGTTCTTTGTTCAAAATGCTAGGCGCTTTTGAGATCACCAGTCCCCTTTCAGATACTTACATGCCATGTTCTCCCTTGATACTCCAACATCTGTGAAAAATAGGGGTTTGGGAGTGATGGTTACTTTCTTGGGTCCTCCTGTGACTAAACACGCTAGTCTCTCATTCTACGTACTGACTCTACATCATTGTGTTATGGGACACAACTGTGAGGCTGCTAGCTCCAGAGGTCCAGAAGCAAGGTACTAATCCCCCCTACTATCATTTACCAAATAGACAGAATATTCTGTCATCCCTGGACTTTGTCAAACACTGGCAAGCTGGAAGAAACGCATATTCCCATCATTCCATTGTTTTCCTTCTTCACCTCAATGGCAACTTCCCATAATTGTCAAAACTTTTACACAGTCCCTGAGTAGGGATAATCTGGTTTTGTTTTGTTTTGTTTTGTCAATTCACTTTCTTACCTCTTGGTGATGGCATATACTTTATTACTCAGGACTTACAAAGTTGAAAATAAACAGACTTTTTTGGAGCAAATGCAAAAGCCTTGCTTTTTGAGATCGTGCTAGGAGTTTCAAGAAATCTATTTGGAAATCTTAAAGCTGAGAGTGGACTCTTTTTTTTCCCCTTGAATTCTTTTGGGTCTTCCTTTCAATAGTGACCCCATAAAGACATAGAAAATTAGTGACTCAATGAATGGTGGATCCTGAGGTAACCAAGAACTGCTGAAATAAAAATATCTGTACACCGAAGTTGTTATCTCCAAAATATATTCTATCTATAACCAAAGATGATCTTTCAGATCAGTGAAACAAAGATAAACAATAATTATTAGAATGTGATAATTAGGGGGATAATTGAGCACTTTTTGGCAACATCTTCTCAAGTAGAATGCATTCATTAATGTTTTGAGTGTAAAAATGAACCAACAGATTCTCCAAAAATTGAAGATTCAGAATTAAAATAAAAACGAATCAAGAATCCTACTTCACATCTATGCAAAATAATTACAGGCTAGTTTCAGATCTCAAAGTGAAAGGTAAAATAAATAAATTTCTTAGGAGACAACATGGGAGAACATCCTCATATTTTAGAGTAGATAAAGATAGCTTAAACAGTATACAAAACTGCTAAACATAAAGGAACACCTTATAAATTGGACAATATTAGGTTAAGAGTTTCTGGTCACCAAAGACACCATTAAAAAAGTAAAATGCCAGGCCATAGGGCCAGAGAAAATATATGCAATCCGTATATTTCACAAAACCTCATATCTAGAATATGGAAGGACTTATTTAAATGAATACAAAAAAGATAGACAATCCAAATGGTCTAAAGATTTGGGCAGACTTTTCATAAAAGAGGATATTCAGAGGGCCACTAACTTCTGTATTAATCAAGGAAATGCAAATTAAAACCACTGTGACTCCTACACACCCACCAGAATGACTAAAATGAAAAAGACAAAACATCAGTAGTTGATAAGGATGTAAGGATCAGAACTCTTACACACCTTGGCCAATTGTCAATTGCACAACCTCTTTGGAAAACTCTTTAGCATTATCTACTAAATCCTAAATATATATACCCTATGAAAAGCAATTCTATGTACAGATTGTGGCTGAGAAAAATGATAGGTATGTTCACCAAAATAAATGTAAGATAAAGTTCATGGCAAAATTATTTCAAATAGTCTCATACTGGAAACCATGCAAACTATCCTCAACAATACAATGGATAATATATTGTGGACAATTCACATAATGGAAAGTGGTATAGCAATAAAAATAAACAACTGTACCAACAATGTAAACTAATTTTAGAAAAGAAATAATGAAAGAAGACAGACACACATAGTATGATTAATTCATAGTTAATCTTTTTTTTTTTCTTCCTGGAGGTAAACAAGTTGATTCTAAGATTCATATAGAAAATAATCATGCAAGATTGAAAGATTTGACCCTTTATGATTTTTGACTCTTCCAAACCAGTAACAAGAACATTATTGCATTTGTTCATGTTTTTTGTGTGTGTGTGTCTTTCCATAGTGTTTTAAAGCTTTTTCATATGTTTCGTAAATTTCTTAGTAACATTACCCCTAAATATTTTACTTTATTGCTAAAATTGTAAATGAGGTTGTTTTTACAGGTAAACAATTGTTTTCTAAATATTAATTTTATATTCAGCTGATTTTCTGAATGCTTGTTTCTTTATTTTTATCATGCATTCTTTTTTCATGAAAGTATCATATAATTACCATCCAGTCTATGACATTTTGATGAAATTGTTTTGTTTTGTTTTGGTAAAAATTCTTATCAACCTCTTTCTTCTATAGAAATTTAATCTTTCTATCACTATGGAGATAAATGTAGGTAAATTTTATTTCCTAGAATGTTATCTATTCCATTTAGGTTTACAAATTCATTTGCTTGGAGTCAGACTAATAGTCACTTTTCATTTTTTTGTTTCAATGATTCTTACCAGTTGCAATTTCTTATTATGTTTATGTTTTCTTTCTTTTATGGTTTTTCTATTTTAGAATTCATTAATTTTTAGCAGTACATTAATTATTTTCCTCTTTTTTTAGGGTGTCTTTTTAAAAACTTTTGTTTAGGGAGTTTAAGTCAATCATGCTCACTGATTTTTATCAATATAAATGTGTGAAGCTATACATTTTCTTCTGATTATAGTTTAATTAGAAAAAAATAGTATCCACATATAGGGTTGAATTACTATTTTTCAGAAATTCTGTGTATTTACTTTTTATTTCCTTTCCCTGGTGAACATGAACTAATCTTTTTTTTTTTTTAATTCCAGTAGAAAGAAATATTGTTGTTGTTTAGTTTTAAATGTGTTATTTTCTAAATCTGTTGTATCCCTGTAACCAAAAGTGAATTTATGCTTTATAGAAATATGGAGGATTTGAGGGATGAAGTACATGGTCAATTTTCATTACTATTTTTTATGCACTTGAGATGAAGGAACTCTTTTTATTATTCTATATCTTTCCATAAAGTCTGTCCTCTAGATTATGTTGCTTAATTCTTTAACTTTTTTTTCCCCATCCACTTGATTTCTGTCACACCAAGTGGTAGTTTCCTGCTTTTAGTAAGTTCACTATTTCTTTTGCATCACCTGTGGGTTCTACTTTATAAAGTTAGTTGTTCTGATACTCAGTCCATAAGTAAGAAAAAATCTCCATTGTGTTTTGTGGTCTTTAGTATTATAAACTGTCTCTTTGTATGCTTTCTCACTTATTCTACCTTAATCGTTATCAGGATTACAACCAATGCTTTCTTATTATTTGTTTTTCCCAATACATCTTTGCACATTCTTTTTTAGCTTTCTAAATAACTTCATTTTAGGTTTGTCTCATGAAACAGCACATAATTGACGTTTACTTTGTTAGCCAATTTGAAAAGGTTTATCTTTTAATCGGTAGGTTAAGCCAAATTTTTAATGTGACTAACTTATTCTGACAAAACTTAATCATATTATTACATGCTCTGTGTATTATATATATAATGTTATATTTTTGTAATTTTTTCTTTTTGTTGTCTGGTTTCCTTTTATTTTGCCTTTCCTTTTTTTTATATATATTGTTTATTTTGAATAGGAGCGACTTTCATCAGCTAAAATATTTTGATATTCATTTTCTGCTTTCTTTTCAGAATATAACTTAGTGAATATATATATTAATATATATATTATATATTAATAATATATATTATATACAATATATTATATATTATATATAAATATAATATTATATATAATATATTTATATATAATATTATATTTATATATAATTATATATATAATTATATAATATATATAATTATATATATAATTAATATAACTTAGTGAATATATATATATATATATATATTCATTTGCTAACTTCTCTTTTTGAAATAACAGATTTTCCTAAACCAGTGAAAACAGGTAATTCTTTATAAGGAGTTTGGCTGTGATGAATTTTAAGTTTTTTAGTTCTAAAATACACTCTTCTTTGGTTCAGTCAAAGGTGGTTTTATTCATAGATGTCTCCTTTTATTTCAAGGGTGGAGAGGACGGGTAAGTCTTCTGATTTTGTCATTCTTCTCTGCTCCACAGGATGCTGAATTTATACCCTTCATTCCCTTCTGTCCCACCAGCACCAATCCCTCTCTACCAGAAGTTGTGCCTTTCTAAAACTACTAGTCTTGATCCTGAACTTTTAAATCCCTTCTGTAATTCCCTAGCCTCCATGCTGTGACCCGTCCTCAGTGTCCAAGCATGGAACTCTTTCTCTCCTGGGTCATTATGTTTCCTACCATTGATTGCCCCACCACCCTCTCCTTGTTCCTGGTCAGTCTGCTCCTCACTGTCAGCTCCAGTGTGGGCTCCAGATCAAGCCTTACTCATTTGGAGATGTTTATTTCCTTCCTTATATGTAAATTAAAGATTGTGGTATTTCTGTCTCCTAGTTAAGATCTAGGAATGAGTTAAGGGTAGTTTCATGTATGTTTCTTCTTGCTCTATATGGATTTTTGGAGGCTGGGGAGAGAAATTCCGATGAGGTGGTTGCCATTATTCTTCAGAAACCCAGAAGGTTTTCCTTTCTTCCATAATAAACAATTACATTATGGTTTTATACTGATGGAAATTATATAGTAGAGATAGAAAGACATATGATTCTGTGGAATTAGAAGAGAACTTCTGGAATGATATCCTTGCATAGGCAAGAGAGAATAAGAATGATATCCTTGCATAACAAGAGAGAATAGTACCCAAGTAGAAAAGTTATTGTTAATAAGAACAAGGAGAATTTGTGGTAAAATGAGGGAAGGCAGAGTTATTTGCTTTGAGAAGCAGGGTCAATGAATAGAAGACTTAGTGTGAGCTTGTGGAAAGTCTCTTATTGCCTATATTTTCTTAGTAAGGTAGGATTAAAACGAGTAGCTGAAGTGAAGACTGGAGTGAGTGTAAGGAGGGACTGGAGGTATGCAACAGGGATCCAGAAGAGCGTGGGTGTGCTAGGAAGAAAATCAGCATAGTTGCATGTTTTTATTCTAGTTCATTTTGGAAATATGAATATATTCATATAGCGTATGTTTTCACGAGATGATTAAATGAAGTGTTGGGTTTAACCAGAACTGTAGTTTTGCCATACTTGGTGAAAACAGAAGGGGATATTTCAAAAAGACTAAATGTAAAGCTCTGTTGGAGTTCAGAGGAAAAAAAGGCATAACTTAAGGTTGTGCAGAAGAGATTATAAAGTTAAGTGCGTGGATAGACTGTAGTAAGATGGCTTTCGAGCAGGATGAGCAGAATATAAACATCTGGGGAACGTGGGGGTGTATGGGGGAGAGGTTGCAAGGTAAGGCTCTTCATGAGAAAACCATGTGAACAAAGTCCTGATGTGGAAAATAAAAATGCCCACTGTTCCTGGAATGAGGATGGATAAAAATGTCGAGTAGAAAACAAGACTTGAAAAAGTAGATGTGCGAGATATATAGCAGATTTTGGATGCCGAAGAAAGCTAGGGCTATACAAATTGAACAGGAGAGAGAGATTGAAAAAACAAAGCAAAACAAAGCAAAATACCAAACTGTGAACGCAGGAGTGATGTCAGTGGTCCTCACTTTAAGAAGTGGCTGCCCATAACATGTGTCAGAGGCGGGAGAAATTAGAAGCAAGTTGTCCTCCTGATTATTACAATATTCTAAGGTAATAAGGATCTGAACTCAAGGCATAGCCAGATAATCAGGGCAGGGTTCAAGTTTGAGAAATAGTTGAAAATTATCTGTTTTATGTAATCTAGATTAAACAGAGAAAGTAGCTTTAAAAATAAATATGCCTTTCTGTATCATTAATTCATAATAAAGAAGACTTTTTACAACCTTTGAGCTCTTAAAAGATAAATTCCTATTTTGGCATTGGCTGAAGAGGCTTGGTAGACTAGAATAGACTATTACTTAATTGACCTTTTCCACTTTAGTCATCTGAGGGCAGTGACTTTTCCAACTTGCTAAAGGCATCTGAAATTGAGCATTACTCCAGAGCGCTTGAATGAATAGACCTTTGAAATGGCAGCTATTGATCTACTATGGTGAGAACAGACTGTCAGACACTTAAAAATAGTCTCTTGAAGTCATTTAATTGATTTGGTTAGACTTAGAAGTTAATTTTTCCTAGAAACAGCCCCCAGACCTAGGCCAGTGCATTACAACCTAAAGTTGCTAAAGAATAGGTCACATTTCTATGGAGAAGGCATATCTAGTTCTTTCAATGAGGGATGATGAGAGGACTCCTAGCAGTGAAGGGGATGAGTGCTTATTCCCTCTATAGAGTAGATTGAGCACAATCAGGGGGAAGAGACTTCTTGCACAATGGAGGAAGCTAGGTGTCCTGAAGACTGGCTTTTGGAAGTAAGGAGATCAAGGGAAACAGGGTTGGTTTCCCAGTTTCGCTTGGTATCTTCTTCCTGTAACCTCAGACCCTGAGATTAAACTTGAAAATATTTTAAAATTTTCTAAGGAATTGTACATCATTAATCAGAGGGAAATTAAAACAAACAAATAGAAAATGTTCCTGTGATCTTTTCATTCTTCCCATCTCTTTCACCTTTCTTTGCCCCCCTTGGTCTTCAATGATCTTAGCTAAATAAATAAATTTAAACTGTCCTTTTAAGTTATTTTCCATCTCTGGATAAAAGAGCAATCAACTCTGGGACAATTTGTCCCTCCCTTCACTTCTTTCCTTAAAATCTTGGCCTGGTGCTTGCTCATGTAGCCTCAAGGCAGCAGGGAAGTACCAAAGCCCTGGGGTGTAGCGTCTCTGGCTTTTTCTGTCCTACAGAGCATCCCCCTTCCCACATGGGTGAGGCTTGTCTTGTTGGCTTCTTCACTCAAGTCCGTGATTGGAGCAGCTAGTGATGTTCTCATTTCCTCAGGCCCAGTAGCATTTCCTGACTGTCCCAGACTTACCTCAGCTCTCAGGCTCTGTAGGACACTGTGAGATCTGTCTCCTCTACCCTGTAGCCATGACTCAGGCAGTCTCCTCCACAGCAATCCATGTGAAGTTTCTCCCTATGACATCCTGACTTCCCTCTCAGTCTCTCCAAGCTCTCACCTATGTCTCTTTACCCAGTTCCCCCAAGAAGTAGAGATTCTGAGGAAAATGACATTGCAGGGCCTCCCTCAGACAGACCACCAGGCTGATGTGAATGTGCCCAGGTTGGTACATGACTGGAGACATAGCCTTCCTCTACACTGACTTATCCAATAAATGTTCTCCTCTCCAGGCCTACACTGGAATGCACTTGAGTGCTTCCTGACTCTGCTTTCATTCTGTCTTCTAATCCCCATGGCCTGGAATTCACCAATGTTTTCCTTCTTCTCCTCCTTGTTCCAAATATGTATAACTTATTTTAAATAACACTCTTTGGTTCAAAAGCCAAGCTTGGCTCTGAACATGTTCAAGGGTGAGGGAAAAAAAAGAGACAACTCTATTTCTGGAAAATCCAGCATCCCAAAACTATTGTTCACTGCAAAGTCTTATCGTTGAACATCAGATGCAGAATGTTATTCTTTTTCTGTGCATGATTTCTGAAGCAAATTATAGGTCTCCAGGAAACAGACACTGTGGGCAGACCAGGAGAAGCCCAAGGGCTCAGAGAGGTAAAAGGGAAACACATGAAGAACTTTGAGGGGCGCCTGGGTGGCACAGCGGTTAAGCGTCTGCCTTCGGCTCAGGGCGTGATCCCGGCCTTATGGGATCGCGCCCCACATCAGGCTCCTCCACTATGAGCCTGCTTCTTCCTCTCCCACTCCCCCTGCTTGTGTTCCCTCTCTCGCTGTCTGTCTCTATTTCTGTCAAATAAATAAATAAAATCTTTAAAAAAAAAAGAGCTTTGAAAATTTTACTTTTGTTACATATACATTAGTGCAGATGCTGATGAGGTATCTTTCAGATCTAAAGATTAAATTCAAATATACAAATGCTTAAAGTAATATCACTAATTTGGAAGAAGATGAGTAGAAAGTCATCTAAATGGCATTTCCTCCTCAGAATGTGGGCGAGCCCTGGGGCACCTGGGTGGCTCAGTTGATTAAGTGCCTGCCTTCAGCTCAGGTCACGGTCTCAGGGTCCTGGGATCCAGCCTGTGGTCCTACGCCCTGCTCAGCGGGAGTCTGCTTCTCCCTCTTCTCCCTGCTCATGCTCTCTTCTCACTATGGGAGGGGGAAGAGGAAGAAGGGGGGGTGAGGAGGAGGAGGAGGAATGCGGGCAAGCCCTGACACGGCCCTGAAGTGGGAGAGGGAAAGATGCTGTACAGCATGTGGTCATTAAAGTTTAGCTTCGGACTCATGTTTGACCCAAACATGTTATTTTGCCAAATACCTACTTACACCTGATTTTTGTTGTAACTTTGTTGAACTTTTACACTCTCAGTGACACTGTGATTAATAGATTGTCACCATATCAATTAAGTTGTTTCTGCTTCACCTCCTTACCCACAGATTTCTTATCTCACAAAAGTAACAATATTTATAGGGTGGAAATTTAGTAATTGTTATACAATAGTCATAGATAATAGAACAGATACAGTGAAGTGATGATTAACTGAGAAATCATGATCTTAATTTTTTTTCACAGTCTTTAGTTATGTGTTTAGAAAGTGTTTAAAGTTGGGCGCCTGGGTGGCTCAGTCATTAAGCATCTGCTCAGGGCGTGATCCCAGAGTCACGGGATCGAGCCCCGCATTAGGCTTCCTGCTCCATTGGGAGCCTGCTTCTTCCTCTCCCACTCCCCTTGCCTGTGTTCCCTCTCTTGCGGGCTGTGTCTCTCTCGGTCAAATAAATAAATAAAATCTTAAAAAAAAAAAGTGTTTAAAGTGACCTGTGACGGGAGTACTGGTCATAAGCAGAAAGACAGTGGGGTGTTTTCATCATTTTCCTTCAGCCAAACTCCATAAAAGAATAGAGGTTTTATAACTGCCTTGGCATTTATTTGTGCAAGATGTTGCACAGGATAGAACAGCAACTCTCATATAGAAGAGAATGCTCAACAAATGTTTTAATACAGCACTTTTCAGGTAACATACACTAATAACCTCCAGTGTTGCTTGCAGAGAAACCAGTCTGCTGAAACCAGCTGTAGTAGAAATCAAAATATTTTTTCAGAGTGCGAATGTTTCTGATGATACCTGGTGTTACGATTCTACCCATCATTCTACCCCAGGAAAGATGCTGAATAAGGTTTACATCCAATGAAAGTGGAGATCCAGGTGGAATTTCACAAATGTTCTGTATTTTCATCTTGCATGCTGATTGCTTTAATGTGTTACCAGATATCTAGATCCAAGGATCAAGGATTTTTTTCCAAGTGATTTTGTGGAAGCATCAGGTACAAGCAAATATGAATAAAAACATAAGTTAGGACAGTCATGTTAACTTTGTGAAAATATTCAATTAAGTATTGTTTAATCACTGAAAAATTTTTTAATCTGTGGATTGTCTCAATGAAATGTCTTTATCACCAGCCTTCAAATTCTGGAGCTAACGTGGAGACAGGTGTTCATCTTGGTCATATACAATAGGAAGAAAAACAGTTTAATAAATCAGCCACAACAACACCATTTACAGTGCCCACTGACAGAGTTGGTTGAAAATATTTTGTTTCTTTTACACACCTCAGAAGAAAGTGAGCATCTACCTTTCAAATTTTCAATTTAATTTATTTAAAGAATATGCTAAATGTGTCCTAATTTACTTGGATTCAATTTTCAAAATTGCACACCCTCTAAAAGAAAGTTCAGTAACTCTTTATCAATTATAAAATGTCCTAAACATTTGATTTACATAGTTACATTTATCACGTAGCTACCTCAATTGTCAAACATTACTTAATTTTAAAAATTTAACATACAGATGTTTCAAAACAAGTCGAGCCCCTCCTTGCCTTATTTAATCATTGTATTATGATCATCATAGAACCAGTAAGTATCCTATTTGAGCATCCATATGAGAGTGAAAACTTATAATAGGGTGACTGCACAAAGAAACTAGGGCAGTGTTAATAAACTGACATATTATAATGTCAAACTTTAAAAAAATTAACCAATAAAGTTTTTTGGAAAATAATTTTTTAACAGTGTTTCCATTATTTTTTTTTTTAGGAGTTCCTTCCATGCTGATGAGATTTGGATTTCGCCTTATTTTGATTCTGCTACTTGTTCATTTGGCACTTCCCCAGATAATAGTTCAGCATATCCTTATCACAAAATCAACAATTGGAAACCTGAGCCTGGAGAAGCAACAGTGGGGACTGAGAAGATGACAAGCTGCCCTTCCGTCTCACCTGCTCCATCTGGTCTCGCCCACGCTGCCCCTGGGAAATGCAAGAGAGGCGGGCTAAGTAATAAGGAAACGAAGGCACTCCTAAGCTCTATCCTTCTCTGGCCCACATTTACAGATAGCTGTAAACAGCAAAGAAAATCCACATGTCATTACCAATCATCGAGGTATTTTAATCAGAAGAGGGAGATTTTGTTTCAGACTGGGAGTGACGGGTACCTCTGAGGAAGGACATGTCTAAGGTATGTGAACATCTCAACTGAATGCAGCCAAGGTCAGTTAGCCCTTTTATACTCCTTTTGTCCTATTTAACTCCGGATCCATGCAGTATGTGGTCAACTTTTCAGTTTAATAGATAGTAATGACACAAATACAGTAATCAAAATTAGTGTATAGAGTAGTCTGTGAAATTTCTTTAACAGAATAAACTCAAAATAGATTCTACTGGTATGATTGACAACAGAACAATTTGTGAGAGGACCATTTATTTTATAGTGTATAACAGTGTAGGTTTTAGAAAGAACACACACACATGCACACAAATAGAAGTACACCTGGTACAATAGTGCCAAAGCTTTGTGCAAATTATAGTCATCCACAGCTTCCATGCACCATCTGGTAGATGCTCCTTAGGCATTTGTGAATCAGGAGGAGGCCTCAGAAAGAATAAGAGAGACAGAGTGAGGAGAGAAAACACATCACGGTGTCTCACTGCTGAGTAGATGCTCTGTTTCTCACCAACCAATTGTCTAAAAGTTTTTAAGAGCAAAAAGAATTATTATTCTTTATTGATTATCTCCTTTTCCTTCCTCTTATCCCCCTTATCCCCACCTTTTTATAATATTTACTAATGATTCATTTATTTTTCCCCAAATAAATTTTTATATTAACTACCAACCAGTACAAACTCTAAAACTCAGGTGGTTCAGTTCAATATAGTAAGATTTTTCAATAATAAATGATCAACTCATTTTTGAGCTCTTAGGCTCTCTACATTTTATACTTTGCATCTACATATTTAATTCTCAAGGTCAACTAAAATATGTTTTCTTTAAAACAAAACCCAAAACTACTCTTTGCTGCAATTCTCACTCTTGGTTTTGGATATTATTAAACCTGGCAAACTATTTACAGTGTATTCAAATTCTCCGTTCAAAAATTTGCAAGAATATTAGAACTGGAATGATAACCATGGGGCTGCCATAGAAAACTGTGAAACTTTAGGTTTGGAATTTGTTGATCCAAACTCCTTATTTGCAGTTGAATAAAATGAGATTCAGAATGATTTGCCCAAGGTCACACCATTAGCTAGTTGAAAGATCCTGAAGTAGGATCCTGTTACACACACAGCCTCTCTTAGCAGATGCTGATTAAGTAATATCACAAACCTTCCTTTTGATAACAAAACTACATTTCTACACCAGAGAAGGTAATCTATTGATTAATCTTGCTTTGGTTTCTCATATCAAAATATTGATTACTATTAGGTAGTCATAACACAAATGATTTTTTAAATGAAGTTATTTTTAAACTACTTTATACAAGATAGGTGTACTCCTTTTTACATAGTTTATATTTTTAGTGATTTCCTCCAGTCACAATCAGTTGACACTCTAAAGTTAACCTGAAATCGTCCATATGTGCACAAACATTTAGGATCATTCACAGTTCACATAGGAAAGGTACAAAGAAAGATTCTGCATAACTAGATACAAAGCAGAGGTCTGAAATGAATAAAATTATATCATGAACTAGACTTCTTTTACATTAGTAACCAGTTCAAAGAGCTAAGTAGTGTATTCACAATAGATAAAAAAATAAATATTCAATAAGAGTAAAGCGTATCTTGAAAGAGACCATATTTGGAGATAGAAACTGTTTTATCTATTCTAGAACAACAGAGGGCAAAATCAAAAGCTGTTATGCTACCTCATGTCCAGCAGTACTCCACCTAATTTGTTTGATCTGCAAATACTGTAAGATATGAGTCAATATATGATCTGCAGGGCTGTTAGACCTACTGCTTACTATGGTCTTCAATAGAATTAAGCCAGTGGATTTTATCACAGGCACTTCAGCATTTATTTATTTTTTCATTAATCATATATTACAATGAATGCTTACTATGAGTCATGCGGTGCTGCAGATGCTACAGATAAGTGGTGAGCAAAAACAGTCTCTCAACTCATGGTTTCGTTGAGAGACAGATACTATCAAATTAACTCCCAAATGAATGTAAATTAGAACCCATGTTGGGAAACATGGTGCACGTTGCTATGAGAGATTAAGTAGGGAATTCCCTGGTCCTCTACCGTCCTGTCTCCCCCACAGCACTGTCAATACTGCTTACCAAAGGAGGAATAGGCTTAAAAGCAAGTTCAAGGAATTTCTGAAAAACTGAGCCGCTAAGGTCCTAAACTGGCTAAAAATATAAAGAGAAGTAGAACCAATTCTAAATATGTGTTAACTCTGTTTCTCTTCTCTGATTCTCCTCTGCTGCTCTCTGATGTCTGCTGAAGGCCTTTTCTAGGTCGAATGCACCCCTTCCTTCTGTCTTTTTTCTTTACCTGTATATTTTAGAAAGGATTCGTGCAGCCCACACCTTTAGGTGAAGATAGAGAGCCTGAGCATTTTCTTTTGTAGGAAACTTGGATTCTTAACATCAAAGTACTTCAACAGAGCAAAAATTGTGTTTTCTGGAAAACCCTCAGTCTCAGAACAGCAGTGCGTAACTGTGAAACTAGTGTTTTTCCTGAAGCCGACCACAGGGCTGATGGGTCCCTAAGTCTAGGAAATATGGGACCTGTGTGATCTCTCCAATTTTTCAGCTTTGATATGGGCTTAGGTTTTAAAAAAAATTAGTCTGCCTGTGAATTGTGTGCATGTGCGTGTATGTGTGGGTGTGTTTGTGTAATTAGACATTTGAAAAATATTCCTCCTTTTAATATAAAAATTTTATATAGTTGGATTAAATTAATCCTTAATGATTTATCAAAGATGACATGGTTGTTATTGAAACTTCACTTTGGTAACAAGGTTTTCTTCCAAAATCTAATTTACAAATTTATATTATTATTTTCAAAATATGCACTATTTATTATCTAATTTTAGGTATTTTTCATTTTCATTCAACTTATAGCAACTTTTTACTATGTGATTACATTTCAGGCAACATATCTGTTAAATAAAACCTAATGTAACAATGGTTTGTAAAGAGCAGAATCATAGACTTGCCAAAATTTTGCCCATAAGAAAGCTCATTTTGTCAATTATTAGGACAACTATTTCATATTCTTGCAGATTTATCTTAAAGGTTATAAATTATCAGTTCACAATAAAATAAATTAGAATGAATTTATTGATTTTAATACCAATATTATTACAAGATCAGTTTTTCCAAGATGTTAAGAAATATATAGTACTGATTTTTTTAAAATATTACAATTGTCGTATGTTGGACACTCCAGATATGGTCGTTGTCTCTCTTGTAACGTATTTTATTAGTAAGCAGTTTATTAAATATGGTGTGTTTAGTTTATAAACACACATATATGTGTGTTTAGCTTATAAACACACATATAAAGAATTAAAAACTCTATTTAAAATAATAACATGTAAAAAGACTTTACCAGACTTCTGAATAATTTCTACAAATTCTGAAAGCACCCATGGAGATACTAGGCTTTAACAGTTGGAATTGCTTTGAAAATTCCAATATGACATTTTTCACTTCGTTTATGTGTTATCAGGTGAGTAACATATAATTGCAAGGGGAAAAAAAACCCTGCTTTCCCATAAGTTTCAGTTAAGAGTATTGTTATAATTTTGGAACATGTATTTGTCTTTTAAAAAATCACCCTTTAAATTCTGTCTCTCCCGGGAACTATTCACTAATTAGTGTATTGATAGTTCCCTGTATGCACCACAATCTATATTTCTTCACAGTTGGATAAAGGATGTTCTTCTTTTTAGTGCTGTCTTACCCTTTAAGAATATAAGAGTGGACAGTATTCTGCGTCACTGAACACACTTAATATAAGCACAGATATTTTTAACCTTTGTGACCTATACTATTTGATCAGTCCCAAAACTGCATTTGTTACATGTGTTTTATTTTCGATTTTTATTTTGTTTACACAACATTATGCTAAACTTAATTTAGTTGACATCAGCAGCATTTCTAGATGTGGCTCCCTTTGGCTGCCTTTCAGTCTCATGGGCTATATAAAAAAATACATAAATTATTAAGTTTAGCATCATTGAAAACATGTGCATCAATGTAAAAATGTCATACATTCAGTGGCTCCCATCTGTGGCTGTGGTAATACAAACCCATAAACGTGCACAATCCTGTATATTGATTCAAATAAACAAAATCCAGTTGGATACATAACCTGATATTGTGGTTTGGGTAGGTACCATTTTATTTTGTCAAACATCAAATGGGAAGAGTAATAGAATACGCATATTGTTTGGGTTAGTTGGCACTTTGTTGCTCTCACAAATGTGACCCACCCTTTAAAGTAAAATCACTAATTCAGTGTTGTGAGTTGGCAACAACAGGACCTTTTCCACATTCCAACGTTTGTCATCATTAGAAAATATGCTCTAGATGTATACGTTTTATAATAAAATGTTTGCGTTGTTTTGTTAATTGTCCCTAGGGTGACCTCTCTAGGATCATTCATTAGGGAAGGGAAGAAATAAATGGCAAATAAAGAGAAAGATGTAATTTAATTTTAGTCTGATGAGAGTGAGATGATTTTTGCTCTATTAAATTCTTTTAATTTAACATCTGTTTTTTGTAATGACAATTTAAATGGTTATTTCTATGTGTGACCCTAATATCAAACATTCTTAGGACTGGTCAGACTATGCACATATCACATTTTCCTATGATTCTTTTTGATCTGTTTCTATGAAAATAATTTATAATATTTTTTCTACAGAAAGAATAGTGAAAAATCAGTCTTTTCTCTAGCAAGTTTATTTTAAATTTGTATTTCATCATTGACAATTTAGGAAAGGTATCTTCAGTCTTATAACTTGTTGCAGCTAAGGTCATATAAACATTTAGGATTGTTATCAAATGGGAGGAAATTCTAAGTTTCTTTTTTGTTGTTTTTGTCTTCCATATAAAAGCTATAATGTTTCAGGACATTTTAGTTTTTCCTTAACAGTGAAGAATCACAGCTCTCCTTTATCCTGCACTCATTAACTAAGGCCTTGAAAGGTGCCTGTGCAAATCACAGGGCTTTAAGCATAAGCTTTATTACTTTATTACATGTTACATCTACCTCTGTGAAGACCCTATGAAATAGACATTATTATTATTATTTGCATGCCAGAAATAAGGTCTCCTAGGCTTAGAAACATCAAGAGATTGCCCACAAATATCGCAGATCAAGTAATCTGGACCTTCTTGGGTTCAGGTCCAATTTGTTTAATCTGATGTGTACCTTTTTATTCTCCAGTACCTACACCTCTTAAGCTCTAGTGCTGTGATTTCTATTTATTCGAGGCCTTCAAAACTTAAACTAGAGTTTATTTTATTTATTTATTTTATTTATTAATTAATTCTAGATATCACTAAGTGATAGTGGCAATATGCCTATTATCACACCAGACTAATATATTCAGTCATTTAGTCATCAAATATTTATTTGGTATCTGCTAAATGTTTACATACTCCTAGGCTCTGGAAAGATAATGATGAGTGAGAAAGATATGGTCCTTGCTCTCTCACATCTTTTAATCTAGTGAAAATAATGATGAGAGATTGCAGACAAATGAGAAACTAAGATACGTGTTCTGGGACACTTAATTCAATAGACAAGAGGACTGATAAGTGGAAAAAGTCAATATCACAAAGAAGTGTTAAGACTTAGCCAGTAAAATAGAGGGTAGATAAATCAGCGTGTTCCAACTCCCAGGGATCAATATGTGAGGACCCTTTTGTTGTGGTGTTTATTTGCCTGGGAATGTCCTTTGCCAAGACATGCCTAAACAAACACCTATTTATTTGCCAAGGACCAGTGAATATGTTATCTCTTAAAAGCCCTTTTATGACCCTGCCAAGCTATTAGTTTCCTTGATGTAAGTGTTTTCTCATTTGTATATGGAGAAAATAATTGCCTTTGATGAACTTTTAGCACAATGCTTGCTATAAAGCTGTCATTAAATTATTGTTATCAGTTATTGCTACTACTCTGGGGTCTCACCATTTTTGGGATTCAGTTGTAGCATTCATATCCTCATATGCTTTAATAATAATCATTAGTTATGTAATTATTTTGCCATTTATAGATTTGCCCACAAAAGAGTAAGTTGTTCTTGGGCATGACTAAGTACCTGAATAGTGCCACCTGGGTAGGAGTCTCAAAGAAACAAAAATTGTTCATTTGAAATAAAAGGATATTCAGTTATTCTTCTTTGAATGAGTTTCCTGCATAAAAAATGGAGACTTTTTGAAGGAATATATCCTTTAATTGGATAAAGAAGAGGTCTCTAGACTTCTGACTGTATACTTCTTCAAGTAAAAACTACCTGAATATATCCCAATACTTACATATTTATTTATAAATGATGTTCATTTACTATTGTACTAATACATTATGAACATTATAAAACAATCATGAGATAAGAATTAGGAATAAAATAATTATTAATTAATATTTCCATGTACTTTTAACTTTCTCATTAGAAGTATATCATTAACTCTCTTTGATGTGACTCCATATTTTAAATAGTGTTAAAATTTTTGATATTTTTATATGATTTCTTGGCATATCTGATGATATCATCATTGATTTTTATTTCATGGTGCATGGTTCAAAAGTTTAGACTTACAGAAGACAAGTCAGCTCTGCCTGTCTCTCTCACTCTTTTTTTTTTTTTTTTGGTATTTCATATGTTTGCATTTGCAGTATAATCTTCAGTCTGAGCCTTAACATGAGATAATTTAACTCTCCATTTATTTTAGACAAAGATTAATATTCATAAAAGTTGAAATATTGTATTTCTGTCATGACCAAGCCAGGATTGTTTATCTACTTTGGAGAGCAGTGTCCTGGAATTATATTTACCTGGTGCAATTTATGACTATATGGTAGGTTTTGAAGCCGTTTTATCACTTAGGAGGGTTTCTTAAAATATGGGAATTCCCAGGGCCCAGCTACCATAGATTTAACTCAATAGATTAAATTCAATTTTAATTCTAAAACACACTTGAAATTGAGAAGTAGAGGATATAAATTCTAGATTGTCTGTGCACTTAAAAAAAAAAAACTCCCTCTTTCTTAATCATGGTTAATTGTAGAACTGTTAAGTAGAATATGGCCCATGTTTACATTCTGAGTGGTAGCAAGTGGCATACAGCTCATAAAGGTACATCTTCTATAAACCGAGGCTTATGTGGTGAAGAATCCTAGGGGAAGGAGTTTGTAGTGCCAGCTGCCAGAGAAAAATATTGTAGATTGTTTTATAGAGCCCAGAAAGAAAAGGAAAAGAAGAAAAATCTAGGAAGGCTATGGAGAATGAAGAGATTCCTGTTAAAGAATGGCAGAGGTGGTTATGTTGGCTTCTATGACAATGTCCTCAATGAATTAGAGCTCAGAGTGTGCACTGATTATATTTTATTTGTGTTTATATTTTAAGTGCTTTATTCATACATGGTACATGTTAATGGCAATAAAAGATGAAGGACATTTTGGTTTGCTCAGCAATGTACTACTAATTCTATAGTTATTCTCTATCATACAGTAATTATCTGTGAGTTTGATTTATCTCATAGATGCAATATATCTAGTAAAAGTACTTAGATAGTTACATTTAAATATTTATTTTTAAGTAAGATTCCTAATATAAGTATGCAGAGTTATAACTCTAGCAGCTGCATACAGCATGCACTCACAGGAAAACTATTCCAGAATGGAGAACTCATTCAATGATGTAAGTATAATAAAAATATATGCTTCTTATTGGAGATACAGTAATACAGGTAGAAGATTTGCATTATTCTATATTTATACATGCAGGTATCATCATATTACACCTAGCAACATGGTTTAACTACCTCAAAAGAAATAGATAGAAATTACTATAAATAAATAGAAAGAAATAAATTTTGCTATGATAAATATAAATTATTATCAATATTTTTAAATATTGTATTTATTTATTTGACAGCACAAGCAGGAGGGAGTGGCAGGTAGAGAGGGAGAAGTAGGCTCCCTGCTCAGCAGAGAGCCTGACACAGGGTTCCATCCCGGGATGGAGGCAGACTGACCGAGCCACCCAGGTACCCTAATAAATTCAAATTATTGAATGAGCAAGTATTTATATAGAAATAAGCACCACACTTAAAGTCTCCCATAATTGACTCATAAGATTTTCATCAATATTATTCCAATTTTGTCAGTAGGGAATTTCAGATCAGCAAGGCTTAACTATGTACTCTGATATATCATTAGCAAATTATCATTAAACTCCTCCACAATATATTTGTTTGCTTCTGACTTTAATAATACAAAATCAGTACTTTATTTTTTTAGTATTTTATTTTTAAAATTTACTTTATGTCCTCTTTTTTTCAAGTATTATATTCTTTATATTAACAATTGGTAATATATCCTAGATTTTCTGAGTCAGATCTGGACACTGTGTGTTGTGCCTATGTACCTAAACAATTCACTTTTCTACTGATACTTTGGTTTCTTGTGCTATATCAATAAGTAACCCAGAAATATTTTGATAAGAATAAATATGGGTGATGGATTCAGGGACTTTAAAATTTTTTTTTTCTCTCCAGGCAAAGTTCTATTAATAAATTATGTTCAATTTATCATTAAGTTATTTCTGGCCACACTTCTTCCCCTAAAGAGAAACGAAAAATGTTTATTGGTTCTGTCTTCCTTCATTTTGATTCACATTTTATAAACGGCTCAAGTCATTAATTTATATGATTGAGTCATATGATTATTGGAAGAAAAAATATTCATGGTTTCTGACTCAAAAAATGTGAGGTTCTATCTCAATTCTTTACCCTACCTACTGTGCAACTTTGGGCAACTCATCTATCCTCTCTGGGTTTTAGTCTTCTTGTGTATAGAATTAGAGTAACAGTAACACCACCTTATCTGCATTACTTATTGGTAGAAGGGATTAAAAAGATAATTGATAGACATGGACTTTGTAATGCATAAAGATGACTACGGATTTAAAATTAGTGCCTCACTTTTGCCTGAAAAAGAGGCAATGCTGTTTGAAAGACAACTATTGAGATGGTGTTGACACATAATGAAAGGAACTCTCTCATTCTTTGATCTGAATATACTGATCATTTAAACCCATGGTACAATCAGTTGGTTCAGGTCAGAGGGGCCAGGACCTGATTATAGAGAATCACGTTGCACAAACTGTAGGACAAAGAATTCAACAGAAAACTGCATCAGAGCAGTAAAGAAGTTGAAGCAGCAAACTGCACTTTTTTTTATATGTAAGGGTCAGGGTCAGGTAAAAAAGCAAATGGGGAAGTCCAGAAGGCCTTGGCCCGAGATCTTTTCAAGCAGACCTGTGCTCCAATATTGTGACCCCAACAGAGAAACAGGCAAAATTAGCATGGAGCCCATTGATCCATTAGAGAAGACATGATGAGTCCACATCTAAACTGTCCTTTGTTCAACCAGCCAATTTCATTTTGGGAAGAGAGCAAAATATGAGTAAAAAGCAACTTAGAAAAAAAGAATGTGATTAAAATGCAAATGAACATGCCAAGGGAGGCAAAAGAGAAAGTTAGATAACACTCCATTGTTTGAAGTAGAAACTGTGGCATTTTCAAGATTAAGACTCCAACACACCGTCATTTTGCAGCTGAGAAAACCAGGCCTTGAGAGGATAGGTCATATGCATGGTTCACAAGGACCAGGATTTGGATATAGTTCTGTCTGATGTCAAACCCTGTGTTCTTGAACCCTATATCATACTCTACACGATGATTGTGAAGATGTGCTCACTTGGTGGTCACCAACGACGGTTTATTATGTTTAGTGCTCTCAAAATATAAGTAAATGTAAAACAGATAGTTGAGTACGTAATAGCTCACTTTCTCGTATTGTCATCACTCACATGAAACGTATACACAAACACATACAGACAAATAAGATGTCTCATGGAAAATGTCAAAGAAGGTTATGGGTATCTTTAGGAGAAAGCAGGAGGGAAAATCTATATTAAAATAAACTTAGTAATCAATATTATAAATAGCGCCAAAAGAGTGAAGGGATAATAACATTGACTTAAATGTCAAATTCTCCTTTCATTAAAGTCACCTTCTATCATTAAAGAATTTCAACCTGGATTATTTTACGCCACTCAAGTTCATCATATGTAGGTTACTAGCCATCAAACAAGTCTTTCCTGAAGGCAAGACACAGAGGCAAACATAATAATCACTGCAGATAATAAGACTGCCAAAGGTTGCAGCGAGGTTTAGAAATCCCCAGTCAAATTTAACTGTCTGTTCTCAAGATGTGTACATTACCAGTCCAATTATCCTAATGTGTATTCTCATTTATAGAATACACACCCTTAAAACTTAAAAAAAAAAAACACATCTGAAAGTCTTTATCTCTTAAATTTATTTTGCTACCACTTTCACCCCCTGAGAAGCTAAACATTTCCTGATGTTTATTCTTTTGACAGTGAGTTGACATTTTATTTAAACAAAGTCCTTTTCTTTGTTTCTAAGTAGTGAGAGATAAAATTGGAATTTTGTATTTGAATGTCAAATTACTTTAATGGAAAAAAACTACCTAAGGTGGGTGTTGGCAGATAGGTAGAAACTAATAATTCCAGTGCAATACACATATTAATTAAAAAAAACTCTGTCTCTCTCTCTCTGTCTCTCTCTCTCTCTCTCTCTCTCACACACACACACACACACACACACTAATGGCTAACATTTAAATTGACATATCATTTTCCATTTTTTGTTAAAGATGAATTCAGGTGATTCACTTTTCTATATATGGAGGATCTGAGCTGTTATAAAGATATACACAGAATTAAATGATGCTTTCAAATCTTAATTTGAGAAAATTTTCATCTTCCCACCCTTGACTCATCATGGTATAAGCATCCCTTCTCTCTGTCTCTCAGAAAGGAAGACATTGCACTGTATTTCGGTCTCTCGTGGAGCTCCTGCCCTGGGAGTACATCATCAAGGAGGAATGTGACTCTGACCTTGGGGCTAGGAGCTAACTATAAATTTGTACTTGTGTTGCCTCTGCCACACTGTTTGCAGAGAGGTTCCTCATGCTACAATGATAAGTGAGGAAAGGGTTGGCGAAAATGTCATGATCTCTTAAAAATTATTTAAGAGTCAACAGATTTTTGCCTAACTTCTTGATAACACTTTATAAAGGAAGTTTTATAGAGAAAGTTTGTTTATACCCTTTACGTAGAAGCACAGTAGTGATATTGCTTTCTATTTCTATAAAATATACGCAAACTGGACTGCTTATAGAATTTCTGAATATTAGGGCTTAATGGAAATGTAGAGATAATTTTGCCTTTGTTTTTACCTTATCGGTGAGGAAACTGAAGTCCAGAGAATTTGAATAAGTTTGCTGAATACCTTCCATCATCTAGAATTAGAGCCTGGAGGCCTGTCAGTGCTGTGTTCGTTACTCTAAGACACACTTCTCGGATAAATTAGTCCGCCTTGTAACTTAAAATGCCTTACTTCATGTGTTAGTGGAAATACAGAATGGGAATATTCTAGCTGAAAGTAATTACAGAGTTCCTCTAGTGGAATTTCTTATTTTGCAAGTAAGCAAACAGGCCCACCAAATTTGCGTCAAGGAACAGCAAACTTGCCTGAAGCAAGAACAATACATGTGAACTGGAATCTGCATGTTATAACAACTAGTCTGGTGTTATGATATCATAGTTGAGTATATCATTTTGTTCACACACTAGCAAAACCCAGTCACATCTATGCTCATCCCTTTTCCTCTTTTTTTCCTGTGCTCTATGTTTTCCTTTGCTCAAAATCATTATTTGAGTATTATAAAAAAAAACTGTATTGTTACGGTAATGATGATTTCTTAAATAATACCCAAATTTCTGCCTTAATACGGAAAGTAGTGGTAGCAGCAACAACACCTACATTTGTCTGTGAATCTGCTGTAGGGAATAGAGAAGGCAAGGGGAAAGAGGCTCTTGTATTCTCTGCAGATGGGAGGGGGAGCCGTGAAAGCTGGCCATGGTCAAACTGTAGGATCGCAAGCTCTTAGAACCATCGCACTCTAACATGATTTACTGTTGGTGTGGGGGCAACACATCACCAACAGGCCTTGTGCTTTTGTGTGGGAGATGCACAGCCTCCTACTTCAAAATTTCGTGATTACAATTCATAACATGGAGAAGGGCTTACAAAATTGATCTTATCATAATTCAAACGCAGTAATTCAGGAGAATGTTAATGTTAGTAAACGTTCAAGGAAATACAGTGTACGTTAGAAAAAATAATTGCTTACATCTCACCTGATGTTTGCTGACTGTTTTCCAAATTCAGAGCAAAATAAAAAGGGAAATGATACCGGTATTGTTTTGGGCTGTTGAAGCACCTTAGTGGTCTGGATCTAACATAAAGAGGGTAGACCTACTTTTCATGAAGTCACACTCCTTTGTATATGTGTTACAACAGCACCCTTAACTCCTCGTGATAATGTGGTATTGTTTATAACACAAACACCTAAAGCAATTTATAGAAACTAAATGGTACAGAATGTAGCTACTGACTTTGACATTGTCTGTGATCACAAGAAATTGAAATAAAAAATATTTTCCTGTACTTTGTCATCACCCTCCTACTTAGTAAGCATTACATTAATATTTCAAATTAATCTACTTGATCGTACAAAAAATTTAGGCTGTAGTGTTTCAAATTGGTCTAGGTAGGTAAAATAACATTTTTCTAATAGTCTTTTTATGGTAAAAATCAGGATCCAGAATTTTTATTTCTTTGATTTCACCGCAATGGCTAAAGAGAGATATCAATTTGCTAAATCATCCACTGTATACATACTGCTCAAGCTAACACATGCCACAATGTCTTTCTTTCTTTTTTTTTTTTTTAAGATGCTATTTATTTACTTGAGAGAGCGAGAGCAAGCGCCAGAGAGCACCAGCGGGGCGGCAGGGGGTGGTGAGAGAACGTGAGCAGAGTGAAGGGCGAAGGGAGAAGCAGACTTCTCACTGAGGAGGGAGTCCGATGTGGGGCTAGTTCCCAGGACTCCAGGATCATGACCTGAGCCGAAGGCAGATGCTTAACTGACTGAGACACCCAGGTGCCCCATTTGCCACAATTTCTTGTACAGAGAATTTTATATATGCTCAGAGATAAAGTTTCTCCCTTTACTTTCCCTAAGTTTTCTCATTTTTAAAGGCAAAATTCAAAGGATTCACTTAGTGCTTAGTTTAATTTTAATGTTTTCCAAGGCTTAAATCACTCAGCATATAAATCAAGGTGTTCTAAGATTTTTTTTTCAGATGCCTTTTTGGATAATTATAAATAAGAAGAGAGGGCACTTACGTACTTAGCTAGAAAGAATATTAAAGTATACTAGCTTTATTTTAAGAAATTAAATAAGAAAATTAAAATTTCCCTTTGAACCTGGAATAAGATGGAGTTAATAAATATTTGTTGAAGAAATGGAGAAAAAATGAACAAAAAGATGATTTGGAGAAAAACAACAAAAAATACACATAAAACCAATCCTAACCCCAGAGCATAATGCTATTTTAATCTATACCAAATCAGACCTTTTCCTATGTACATATGCACAAATATATAGATACATTCATTTGTTTTTTAAATATAAAATCATGTTCATTTATACTGGTATATACTAGGTTTTCACTCAAGAAGACAAAAAGCAGTTATTTCCGAATCAACATCCCAAGTTGGGAAAGAGAATCTTAAGCAGGCTCCACACCCAACACACAGCCTGACGCTGGCTGGGCTCAATCTCTCCACCCTGAGATCATGACCTGAGCCGAGATCAAGAGTCGCACGCTCTAACGAGTGAGTCAGCCAGGTGCCCTCAATTATTTCTTGATCGAAGCGGAGCATTATGATGTGGCCTTTTGTTGTCATTTTTAAATGTGGAAATAGCCATGTCCACAGTGGCCCAAATGCAGGAGCGAGGTCACTAATATGTGGAGTTATCTTCCAACCCTATCAATAATATCTACTTTAATAACGGAGGCATTGTAGGTTTCCACTCAGTTCATTTCTGATTTGTTCAAATATTTTGGATACATTTAATAAAAAAAAAGAAAACAAAAACAAGAAAATGACTTTCTAAATAACCACAGATTTTCCCATAAGTATCCAGATAACTTCATTGTGAAAGAAGTTTTATATTAAACATTATATATGTACATATATAATGATATTAAACATTGCATACAGTGATGTTAAACATATATATGTGTGTGTATATATATATACACAGAGAGAGAGAGAGAGATTAAAAGAGAGAGAGAGTTAAAATTTAAGGGCATTGAGGATTTCCTGCTGTTGAATTATTTAAGGATCATCTAACTATTTTTCACCCTGTAATGCTAATAAATATTGAGTGGAAGAAATCCAGCAAACAGGTATTCCCTAAAAACTGAGATGTCTGTCTTCTCTGGTGATATTTTAAAATCCATGCTTTGTTTGGATAAATGCAAAAATCTTACTTTTTCCTCCTCACCACAGGATCCTATCCGTATCCAAGAAGATTTTGTCTGGCTTTATTTTGACCAGTTTGTATCTTGAAAACAATATATTTGTTTCCTACTCCAAGCACAGGGTTATATATTGGCTACAGTTTTCAAACCACGGAATCTGTGGCGTTTCCTTTTTGAGAATCGCTGCTCTTGATTTTCCAATGGAAAAAGAGCAAGCTGTGTTCTTATGATTTGTGACTCTTCCTCTTCCCTCTTCTCCTTTCCCTTCCCCTTTCCTTCTCTTCCTGAGCGATTCAGCCCTACAGGCTTTAGGTGGGGAGGAGCACAGAAGGCAAGGTATGAAATCACCTTGGGGTGGACCTGGTGGGCAATGTTAGGAATCAAAGCAGAATGAGGAAGGCATCCCTATGGAAAGGGTGAGGTAGCTGGGTGTGGGGCATCCCTGTGGAGGGATGGCCTGCTGTGGGGTTTCAGAGCCCAAGTAGGGTGGGAGGATGTCTGCATGTGAACCACCCTGAACAAGGTGAAGGTGGTGTTTATCCTAGTGCAAGAGTTGCTAAACAAGGTGTCCACACAGGGGATGAGGGCTGTGGTAGTGAGAGATTGGTTAGTGTACAGGGTGAATGAAATGTTAATTAATAAATTAAGAATAATGGGACCTAGGTTTCTCACTGTCCAAGAAGGAAGCTGCAGATAGGGAAAGGGAGAAAACTAGAATGAACCCTGAGATGGGGTGTGAACTCATGGATTCCAGTAACTACAGATGTAGAAATAAATTTAAATGCAAATATGTGGGATGCCTGGGTTGCTCAGTCAGTTAAGCATCTGCCTTCAGCTCAGGCCATGATCCCAGGGTCCTGGGATTGAGTTCCACACTGGGCTCCTTGCTCAGCGGGGAGTCTGCCTCTCCCTCTGCCTGCTGCTCCCCCTGCTTGTGCTCCCTTGCTTGCTCTTTCTCTGACAAATAAAAAAATAATAAATGCAAATATGTAATATATGTATATATAAATGTAATTATAGCTATAGATAATGACTCTAAGTACGTAAATATCAATGTAGTTAAAATGTATACACACTATTTATTCAGGCACGTGCTGTATCTACTCGTGAGCAGGGCCTTGGAGAAGTAAGCTAGCTTGCATCTTCCATATTACAGGAAACTGAAGTCTGACAGCAGATGTTTTAGACTTCTCATTCCATTGTTGATCTGGATAATTCTCATGGGTCCTTTAAAACCATTCCAAGCATCAACCTCTCAGGGAGCCTTCTTTGATATTCTCCAGACTGTCATCTATTTCCATGCTTCCTGAGCCCGCTTCTGTCAGAGCATCTATTGCTCTGTTTACTCTGTCCATCTACTTCTCGATCCCACACCCCTGTGCTCTTCCCTCATTTATTTTCTCACACAGAGCTAACATAGAGTGGAGACTCATCAGAGTTTGTTCATCACAAATTTGAAGGTGTATGAGAGAAAGAACACATTTCAGGTGAAAGAACACAAGCTTTGATACTCCTGAAATCTTGGTTAGTATCTTTATGCTGTAACTTACTGATTTTGGAAACTTGGATGCATTTCCTAATTTCTCTGAGCCTGAGTTTCTTCATCCATAAAGTTTCAATAATAACACTTCTTTTATTGCAATGCATGATTTTCATTTTCGGGGATGTAGAAGAGTAAGTATATAATGAATAGGTATATGAAATTTACTTCTAAATATTAATTGAGTGTTATGTGAGTAATAATTTCTATTCCATACTGATTTCTATTCCATACATGAAATAATAAGTTGCTTATGATTAGAGATTCAAAGCAATGGTGGTTGGTTGACTATAGACACATACACATTCAAAAATTCTCCCTTTACACTGTGGCTTTGTTTTCATTTACTCTTTTCATATTTTGAGAAATCTCTTATTTCTTAGTTTTTATAAACACTCTCTGGAGTATGTATTTTTCTGAAAAGGTAAATATTTTCTAAGAAAGAAAATGAAACATTTTGTGAATTACATTTCCCAAGACATGAATCTGTTTTTCACCCTTTTATGTCATTTTCATATATAGATACATACTTTTTACTTGAAAATGCATTGAATTGGCTATCAGCAAATCATATCTAGCCAAATGGAAAGTGTAAAAGCTGTTCTAGATAACTATCAGCTATTTTGATTTAGATAATTATTCCCTCTAATTAACTGAAAATTGTAATAACAACATCAGTTGTCTTAGTCGGCTTGGATTGTCATAGGAAAATACCAAAGGCTGGGTTGCTTAAACAACAGCAATTTATTTTTCTCACAGTACTGGTGGCTGAGGAATTCTGAGATCAAGGTGTCAGCAAGGTTGTTTTCTGGCGAAGGCACTCTTTCTTGGTTGTATATGGCCACCTTCTTGCTATGTCCACATATGGCCTTTCTCAGTGTGTGTGGGAGGAGAGAAAGTAAACAAACTCTCTAGTGCCTCTTCTTGTAAGGATACTAATCCTGTTGGAACTGGGTCCCACCCTAATGACCTCTTTGAACCTCGGTTACTTTAGAGGCCCCGTCTTCAAATAAAGCTAGCTTAGTGTTAGGTCTTCAACGTATGAATTTTGGAGGGGGGACACAGTCAGTCTTAATCAGTATTAATAAGAATTGATTTCTTCTTTAGTTGTACTTATTAAAAAAAAATCTATCAATCGCATAAATTTCCAGGCAATGGATTGAATAAATCTGATATATGGACATCTTTAGTCAAATTTATTTTCACAGCCAATATTTGCCAAAGATTTTATTTCTAAAAATATATCTGACTAATGTAGTCTAAGAAGTTATAATGATGCATATGTTCAAGGATTTCCATTTCAGCATCAAAGTAATAGGAAAAAACTGGAAGCAACTTAAAGGTTTATTTCTAACTAAATGACTATGTAAATTTTAGTATGTTAATATGATGGAATAACATGTAGCGGTTTAAAAGAATGTGGGAAATCTGTATGTATTGATATGGAAATATGGGTAATCTATATTTTTACTGCAAACAACATAGTTGAGGAGAGTTATTTGCTTAAAACAAATGATTTATGTATGTATAGTAGCAATACTAAATATTAGCAAGAAAATGTATGTAAATGTAATAAATAGGAGGAGACCCTGGAAGGAAGAAGGAGTTAAGTGAGAGATAGTTTTCTTTTTAGTCTATACTCTTCTTCAATTTTTAAATTATGTTTACCATGAGTTTCTATAACTTGCTAGAATAAGTAAATAGAAGGGAGTGGGAGCCGCGAGGCCTATTCTATAAAATCCACTCTATCCAATGGCTTTTTTAGATCTAACACACAGATCTATTATTAAACACATATTTAATAGCTACTTATTTTTTACAACTTTACTTTGTCTAAAAGATAGAACTATGATGTTATAAGATTTGTAAAATTAAAAAAATTATAAAAAACAAGAATACACAAAGAAACGTTGGTAATCAATGCATTTATGCTACATCAAAGTTTATTTCTCCGTATAGACCAAGTCTTGAATTTTACTAGAGCATGTTGCATCAGCATATTTTGAGCCCTGGATGTTAGCATGTGTTTTTAAACAAGCAAAAATGGACTTATGATTTTATGTTGCCAACATAATTTCTTAGGAAAGATATTAACTATATCGCCTTAAAAGTTTTACTGACTATACTATACAAATGCAATATATATATATATATATA
>NW_024425563.1:75883192-75940939 GCF_017311325.1 Ursus maritimus | reverse complement strand
AAATAAAACAATAAAAATAGGTTTATGAAACTTCCACATTGCACTAATTTTGATTTAAAAGTAGGAGAAATTTTCCTTAAATTACATTTCTCTTTTACCAATTCATCATTAAATTGTCAAAAATCTTTATTTAGCTCTTCCCCAAATTCCTGCATTTTTCTACAAATGCATTATTAATACATTTCCCTACAGTATTAACTCTGTTTAAAATTCCATGGTTTTCATGTTTTATTCACTCTCTTCCGTAAATATTCTTTCTCAGCTTGAATTTGAATGTACATGACAGTCTATTAAACATAAAGTTGTTGTTTTTTTTTGAGAAGTGAGCTCAAGAGTCCAGTTTCAAAAAACCTAAGATATACTCATTATATTCTTTTTTTTTTTTTTTTTTGGTTTGACAAATTAAAACAGCAATGTCATGTTGCAGGTGAAAATTGTAATCACTGGGAATTTTTTCAGCTTCAATCCAGAGACAGTTCAGTACCCTTATTTTTACAGAACTAGTTCATTCTTTTTTTTCTCCCAATATGGAACGCTTCACGAATGTGCGTGTCATCCTTGCATGGGGGCCACATGCTAGCCTTCTCTGTATCATTCCTTTTTTTTTTTTTTTTTTTTAAGTATATGTGCTGCTGAAGCTAGCACTGACATTATTATTAAATGACACACTTGTGTACTTGGTGACCTCTCTTTCACTACTTAAATATGAAATTAAACTATAAATGATAGCAAATATTCCTTCAATTTCTGTGGTTGTGGAAGAACACCAGATAGCATATTTGCAGGCTTTGTGGTCTAGTTTCAGTATCAAAAATGATTTTGAGCTCATAGTTTGCTTTGATGAAATGACTACATGAAGAGAAAGGCAGTTTTCCAGTTTTAACATTAAAAGCCTAAGATATTGATTTTTTTTTTCCTGTTTCTATCCAAGAGAAATCTTTGTACCATAATCCAAAGATTTGCATCAAATTAGTTAGTATTGTTTAGAGGGAAGGTTGAACACAATCTCTTTTTTGGTATAGAAATATAGATGGCAAGTGCAGATGTTTTCAGAGTGCATGCCATGTAGCCTTTTATTGAGTTTATATTGTGGAAATTTATGGTACTGTAAAGATTTATCTAGACATTACTGGGTAACTGATCGCAAATGAAAAAACCTTATAGTTCCTTATGAGGAACTGCATTAAGCACAATGACCTTTGTACTCTTTCAAATAAAAATAAAATAGAATCATAAAAACAATAATTGAGATCCTTTTCTACAGTCCATTTTTTTGAAAAATGATATCGAGCTAATTGACTCTTTATCCTTTGTATTTATCTTTTACTGCAAAGTATTTATCCTGCTGAAAAANCTTTCAAACTGTAAGTGTTCTGTCTATAAAGCGTAAGGATTAGGGCTGAAAGTGTTTGAACAGGGTAAAAATACCCACATCACTATCTTTGAAGCATTGTCAATTTATGTGACATTTAATTTGAAACATACGTAATATCTGTATGAATACATATAATGTAAAGTCTACAGATCAAAACTTTGTATTCTTTTAGCAGAAAACAAACATGATGATTTCATAAATTAGAGTTGTTCACCATTTTGTTGTGAAGAAATTTTAAAGTAGGACCTCATTACTTGTAGGTGCAATCTCTCTCGGATTCTTTGTACAATAGTACAAAAGTCTTCTATTTGCTTGTGATCGTTAATATATTTTTCCAAGACAAATCACATTAAAAACAATGATTAATGTTGACAATAAGTATGTGAATCAAATAATTTATAAATTAAGAAATTGTTCTTGCCACCTTGTTAATTTTCCTACAATCAACTTGACATAGAGGCGTAGGAAACCATTAGTTTCTAAATTTTTATTATATGTATTAAATTTGTAGTAGGTACAATATTTTACTGTACTTTTTATATATTTAGTACAGGACAGCAGCACATATTTTCATTTAAAACTGTGACTACTTTCTTTGAGCTTTTGATGTTTGGTCTACTGATGGACATGTTTCTATTTTCGTTTTTCTTGTCAAATGTTTGCCCACAAAAATGTCAATAAATATCCTGTAAACTACAAATTTGTGACTAAATAGTTTTGATATGTCCAGATAAAAAGAGAGAAAGAAATAATCATCTGGATATTTTTTCTACACTATATGTCAATTTTCTGAATGATCACTCTATTTTCATTTTTTGATCAGGTGTTTGTCATCAACCAACCAATACGTTTACTCAGAAATGAAACAAACCAGAGATATCTCTATTCTATTCTTTCTATCTATCAATAGATCCATCTGTTTATCTATCTTGACAAAAATATACTGGTCTAATCTACAACGATCTAATATTTACTTCTAGTGTAAGATCTGAAAATCTCATCAGATAACTTGTCTTGATGCCTTCCAAGCTGCAGAGTTGAAACTTTGTTTTTTCTTCATGCAATTTCTAGATTCTACTCTTTCTTTGGCCACCCACATGTTTTGGAAAATTGTTTTTCAAAAAGACTTAGTGATCCTTTATTTTCTTCTCTTTCATTTTACCTCCTCTATTTTTCTTATTGTTTTGCCATCCTAAAACTGCCATTCTTTCTGATTCCACTTTTTATGAAATATGGGACAATGAAGAAGAGGGTGAAGAGAGAGGAAGGCAGATGCCTGCTTGGCTACTCATTGTCCCAAGTTAAGACGTGAAAACAACAAACTAAATGCAGTCAGTGTCTTGTGATCTATTTGTTTACAATGTTGATAATCCTTGAGGACCCCAAATTGTCCAGTTTATACAAAGCCTTATCAAGCATAACATAGTGGCCATAATATATTCTGTAACTTTTCCCTAAAGTAAAAACAAAACAAAACAAAACACCTGGACTTGTTCCAGTGTTTTTGTTTTTGTTTTTAATTTGGTTTACTTCCTAAATAAAACGAAACCTCGATTTTTCAACTTCTCTTTGTAAACTGCATTTCTTATCTCCATTGTATTTATTTATTTTCGTATCCAAGCATTGTTCACTATAAAAAAGAGGAAATGTTCGGTTATAAAATGGGGCCTCTCTATTTTTAATAGAAAGAAAATATGTGTCATCATATTTTAGAAATCCTGAAATTCCTATAAGCTTAAACCTTCAGAAAATACATTGGTTAAAAGAAAACAAAAAAACCAAAAAACAAACACATTAGTTTATTATTAGAGATAATCCTTTTGTCTTAGAGATTTCACTCTCAGAGTACGCACAATACTTTTCAAAATATGCTTGAAATGCTGCACTGTTCGATAAGTGTCTTGATTTATTACTAATTTTATTAATTTTTTTAATTTAAGTAATCTCTACATCCAGCGTGAAGCTTGAACTCATGATCCGGGAACCAAGAGTCGCACGCTCCTCCAACTGAGCCAGCCAGGAGACTCAATTCATTGTTAATTTTAAAAATGTCTTCCAATAACTGAATATTTTGGTTCAATAAAATCATATGAAAATATTTCCCATATTCAAGAAGAACATTCAATGGAAATAGGATTTACTCCATTGGCTCTCGTCCACAAGAAGTGTCATTATTTTTAATAAAATAATTATAAAATAATTATTTGTAATAAAAAGCATTATCACTGAACTCCAAATATTGCATATTCTTATTTAGTAATATGTGTCAAACTTAAATATGAGCATAGCTTTAAGTGTCTTTGATGAAAAATCAAAATAAAGTGAATAAAATTTTATAGGCCTATTTTCTCCTGCTAGCATTCCAAATGGAACACTGGAAATGATTAATATAAAAACTCTTCCAATAACAGAATTTTACATATTTAACATATTTAGGATTTCCCCTCTAACATGTCTCATTGAACCTATTTCTAAATCTTTTAATCCCTTATTCCTTTTGATCATTGTTTCCCAACTACACACCTTCCTTGTCAGCCTATTACTTATTTTTGACCCCATCATTTGGATCTTGATTTTGTTGTTGTTGTTGTTATTTTTTAAGATTTTATTTATTTATTCAATGGAGAGAGATAGTGAGAGAGGAAATACAAGCGCAGGGGAGCTGGAGAGGGAGAAGCAGGCTCCCCGCAGAGCAGGGAGCCTGATGTGGGGCCAGATCCCAGGATGCTGGGATCATGACCTGAGCCAAAGTCAGACACTCAACAACTGAGCCACCCAGATGCCCCTGGATCCAGTGTACGTTTCCTTTCCAAACAAAACAAATCAAAACAACAAAACAAACTTCTCAACTTCTTTAAATAAAGCCTAGTTATCTTGAGTGGCAAAATTTGGACATCTTCTGTTTCCGTAGTTCATTTATTGACATCCAATCAGTATATTTTTCTTTCCCACCACCGCCAGCAGATCATTGCACAACAGCTTCGCCTGTCCATCTGTATTTGTGCATCTTAACCAGTGCCCTTTTTTTTCACATTGCCTACTCCCTTCATTCTCTTCAACCTATTTTTGCCACTGTGAGCCTCCTGTGTCTTATTCAGCCTCTCTTCAGTGAACTTTTTACAGCCCTTAGCAGAAGCACATGCCTCTACTACGACCAGCCACTTCAACAATAATATTGCTCAAACTCTAAAAATCTTTTATTTCCTTCTCTTAACTTTACCAAAATCAAAGCCTTGGGTATCTCTAAATGATATTTTCTGTGTTGTTAGTTTTGGGCTGCTCTTTGGGCTCAGGGAACATGCATGGAATCAATCCTATAAGGATCCTTGGTTGTGAGGAGCTACTGAATTACTTGGAATGTTGCAGGTCATTTTATATTCTTGCTACAACCGTCAACATATCTCATTACCTACACTGTAGAAATTGACGTAATCCGATTGAGGTGTTTTTAATATCTCTCCTCCTCAATATCCACTTTCTAGTTTTCTTTTTAAGATTAAAGTCCCAGTTAATGTCCTGGGGTCCCCTTTGCTCATTTAATTTGAATTTAATTTATTAATGATCACACTTCTTCTAGGTATTCAGATCTTCTCCTTTGCTTGCTACTTTTCATGCATGCTTAATTCACCCCTACCAAAATGGCTTCCTTCAAGCCTTCTACTTTCTCATGTAGGCATTAAGCCACTTTCCTTCCTCTCAATGTCAAAGGGCACAAAGGAGTAATCCTTACTCACCTCTTGAATTTTCCCATCCCCACTCAGCTTTCCTTTCATCTCCTGTTGCCCATTGCATCAGTCTCAATAAGAACACCAGCTTCCCCCTCATAGTGTGTTTTGGTCCCAGCCTTTGAGCACTTTGAGCTCAGTTCCTGTGATATTTTACACCTTCCCCTCAATGAGGAGTGTTCTTTCATTGATATATTGGTTGTTGCTCTTATAAATCTTTTCTCTCACTGTGCCTTTTTCTCCTTTCATGCCTTCATAGGTTTCTTTCCTTTCTCTGCCCAAATGTACACATTCCCAGGATTCTATCCCCTGCTTTTTCTTCTTTTCTCTCCAACCCCTTTATGAAGTTATAATATTTACTCCATTGTCTATATTCATCACTTCTGTGTAGATTTGTTCCAAATACATTTCCGGGCCAACTTCTCTCCTAAACTCCAGAAATATATTTCTAAATGGCTGCTTGAATTATCCATCTTGGTATGTTTTGAGTCCTGAGAACTCAAACTTTGTAATTCCAAGTTAATCATTAATTTCCCTGAAGTGGATACTCCAGTTTTGTTTTTTAAAAAATACTGTTAAGTTTCCTAAATATTTAAAACTTGTACTCTCCAAATCATCATTGAATTCTTTCAACCCTCACATCAAAACTAGCAGTAAAGTCCCCTGCTATCAATCTTCATTGAGTTTCCAATGTCATGAGATAATATGTTGAGATTTTATTTTTTATACTTTTTCCGTCTCTTACTTTATTACGTATGATCCTTCTTCAAGTTATTCAGAGGCTTCATGTTGGGCTATGGGAAAAGTGGCACTGTTACATGCAGAGTAAAAAGAGGAAAGACAAAATTCCTCTTTTTCTTAAAAAAATGAGCTGTGTATCAAAAGGAACAGTAGAGGAAAGCAGGAAATAGATTTGAAAAACAGTCAGTTTGGGGGGTGCTTGGGTGGTGGAGTCGCCTAAGCATCCAACTCTTGGTCTCAGCTCAGATGGAGCCCTGTGTCAGGCTCTGTGCTCAGAGGGGAGTCAGCTTAGGACTCTCTCTGTCCCTCTCTCTCTACTCCTCCACACCCACTCTCTCTCTCTCTCTCTAAAATAAATAAACAGATCTTTAAAAAAAAAAAGAAATAGAAAATAGTCAAATTGGAAAGAAAATGAAGATTGTCCACTCCACCTGGTGGACTAGGAGATGATTAGGGGATTATGTGGGCTGGGTCAGGGAAGAAAAACAGAGATGGCAACATGACCTACGAGAAGGATTGCCAGAGACAAGAGAATGGAGCAGTGGGCATTGGGAAGAGAAGTAGGTTAGCATCAGACACTGTCCCTCATACTCAGTACTGGTGAATCATGTGGAAGCTAGGCCAATATCTGCAGAACATATGTCACTGCTTGTAACCTCAGCAAGATTAGGTCTGGAGTGTGAGCTCATGACTTCAAATCACCATTACACCATCCAGCAGAGCAACCAACCACCCAAATACTTGGCTAACCCTCATCTGAATTTTCCTTTTTTTCTAATGACTCAGGACATTTGTAAGAACCTCTAACAAAAGATGGATGCACTTTCCCCCAGAGGAGTGGGGGCAGTGTGGGAAGGAAAAGCTTGATATCTATGCTTGAGTAAAGGGAAACAACATCCTCTTACAAATGGGCCATGATACAAACACCATTAACTTATGAGTCTTCTGCCACTGAAGTTGCCTCACCCATAAATTTTTACCAGAAGGCAAAGAGAAAGTGTGTACATATGTGAAGCAATTGGGTAATCTGATGAGGGTGTAACAGTCCAGAGGATTATTAGATAAATACTCTGGAAGTAGGTTAAATCTGGGCTCCACATTGTTTACCTAGATAGAGCATCCCCCTCTGCAACTTTCACTCTTACTAATCTTGTTCAGTTATTGATTTTGATGTGGAGAGGGAAGAAGGGAAAGATTATCCGTAATAATCTTGCTAGGGTGCCAGCATGGGCACCAGGGGGCTAGTTCCATCAGTCCTGATGGCTGACATAGAGGAAGAGCTATCAATAACAACAATAAGAATAAAGAAAGCAATAATAAAGTTTCTACTCCTACAAAACTGTAGGCCTGGGCTTGAAAGATACCATGTTTGTGAAAGACAAGGAAAGGTTGCAGAAGTCTTCTAGATCAAAGGAGACGAAAATAGCATGGCAGCCAAAGGCAATGAAAGGGCCTGAACTGGATCCAAATCAGAAAAATGTCGTAAATGGTATCATGGAGCATCTGTCAGAAAAGTGAATGAAGAAAGTGTATTAGGTAATAGTATGTCATCAATGTCAAGTTCCTTAATTTGATCATTTTACATTGCCGGTATAAGAAAATGTTGTTTTTCTTCGACATTACAGACTGAATTTTTTAGAGAGGAAGGGCAACGCTATCTACAACTTTTCTCTTAAATGTTTCAGAAAAAATAAATAAATAAAAGCTTCAAGGGAAGCTTTTCAAGCTTTTGAAGGTAGAGTGAGTGTGGTTTGTTGAGAGACCCCGAAGGGCCACCTGGAAAGATGAAGGACTTGGTATCTAACTCTTCTCTGTTATCTTTGTAATGGCCCTGGCCTACCCCAAAGATTATGATAAAGAAGAGAAAGCTGGAAGCTTCACTAAAATGTTGGAAAAGAGCAAAGAGATATAAGCCCAAACCTTCTGTGAGATGAACCAGAGTAGATTCATATCATGCTGTCCACCAGGATATTTTCCTTCAGGGCTGCTGGGCTTCAAAAAGAGGCAAGTGTGAAGCAGAAACCATTGGAAGATAAATAAGAAATTGTTCAGAGTATCAGCAGATCAGCGATACTATTGCCAATAACCACATCACTGGAATTGCTCCCTGGCAAAAATCTGAACCGCCTCCAAAAACAATTGCTTAAGGGCTGTGCCTATGGAGATTAAGCCTAAAAGAGCTTAAGAAAGGCTCAGAAAAATTCCTGGAAGTCTTATAAGTTAACACTTTTCCCTCTTAATCATGTATAGACAGAAATAGACACCTAACATAAAATTCATTTTCACAGAAATCATGTTGAAAGATAAAATACCGATTTTTAAAAAAACTAAAATGATTTTTGTTTTGATTCTCCCTTTTAGAACTTATGGATTGGCAAACAAAGTCTGAAAAACAAGGGGAAAAGTGTGTGTGTGGTGGTGGGGGTCCCTTTGCTTCACTGTCCAATTTTCTGTCTAGATCTGTCTGGGCAGAGGCTCCCTCACCCAGTCCCAGCTAGCAGCCCTCAGGGGCTCAGATAAATACTAATTCCTAAGAAATTTCTCAGCTGTTCAGGGAATGAGCTGAGCTTGATAGGAGCTGACACAGGTGTACATGTCATTAACCTCAGCAAGGTGTTTAGACAGGACGTAACTGCCCCCGGGCTGCTCAATAGCACCTTTGGGCATAGTGAGGAAGAGAGAAATAATAGTGGTGGTGGAAGGTGTTATTTCTTTTCTGTAGAAAAATTCCCTGTCTGAGATCATCACAATTTATCATCACTATATGTATATAAAATGTAGTACTAAGTGCATAATATAATTAATAAATAAAATAAAATATATTAAATATATATACTTCTTTTTCCAAATGTACTTATTGTTAGTTCTTTTGGGTATACGAAAATTATTCTTTTCTAGCAGAATTTGAGTTTCCTACCAAATGTGTTAGGATACGGTATTTTATAAACCAAAGAATGTTCCAATCATCACGTAAAAATTCATTTTTTTCTGAAAACAAATCTAAATACCTGAATGAACATTATAAAAAGATAAGTCTGGTAATTTTAACCTATACTTAAGGAATCTCTATTTTATGGCTATTTTTCATAGAGCAAAGGAAGGCACTGTTTAGAAGATATATATTCAAGGGAAGGATTTTTGTTTGCCTTTTTTTTTTGATGAAAGAGATCTGAGCAGGCATCAGCTAAGGACGAAGAATCAGTTGAGAGGGTCAAATGGATGATATGAACGAAAGGGAAAATAATTCTGACAAAGTTTTTAAACAGAAATAGAGTTCGTGATTTTGAAGCTCAAGTCTGTAATAACGAGACACATTTTTTTAAAAAAGATTTATTTATTTATTTTAGAGGTAGAGAACGAGAGCGAGAGAGCGCGCATGCGTGCAAGTGGGGGGGGAGGGGCAGAGGGAGAGAATCTCTGTCAGACTCGCGCTGACCGCGGAGCCTGTCGCAGCGCTTCATCTCACGCCCTTGAGATGACTTGAGCTGATGTCAAAAGTCCCACGCGTAACCGAATGAGCCACTCAGGCACCCCAAGACACATTTGTGATTGTGTACCAGAAGATGAAAATGGTGACTATGTAGGCACAGTTCTTTGTGAGACGTGTTTGTTCAGGAGTAGCAAGGGGTGCTGCTGCCGCCAGGAAGCCTGCCTGAGGAGAGCAGCAGGTGAGGCAAAGTCAAGTTAAGTGTTCGTGTTTTGTTATGGGGCATGATAATTCTTTGAATCTCTAAACTTTAGAACGATTTTTCCTTATTAAAAAACTCTTAGGAGTTTCTTTTGTACAACCAAGATTTTGTGAGTTCCACGCCATTCTGCGGTATTTACCCTAGATTTTCATACAAGGCTTCAGATACCCCACTTGTTTGCAGCTGCACGGCACCTCAAACTGGCTTTCATATGCCAAATTCAAACTCCTGTGAACAAATTGGTCACATTTCAAGCGACTTCCTGATGACCCTCTGCAGACCAATAACTTTTTACAGTACCATCATCTGTATCAGAACATTTTGCATTTGTTCATAGTGATTTAAATCTCTTAGTTTTTCAGTGGTTTCTCTTGAGTGTTTACAAAATGAATGGAATAAAGAAAATTTAAAGTGATAATCACTAGTAATAAAAAGTGTCTCATTAAATGAATATAATGAGATAAAGTGGAGAAAATTAGGTATTTTAAAAAGAGCAAACCTTTGACCAACAATGGTATTCCAGTTTGACTTAAACCAGTCAACTTATCAATTCTGAGTAAAGTACTGATGAGGAAAAAAAAAGGCACAAAGTACTGGAGGTATGTAATCAAAAATTGTCTAAAGAAGGAGGTAGAGTTAATGGATTTGTACTTTGAGAAAATTTTTTTAGAGACTTTATTTATTTTTGAGAGAGAGGGAAGGGGCGAGCATGACCAGGGTGAGGGGCAGAGGGAGAAGCAGACTCCCCGCTGAGCAAGAAGCCCTATTTGGGGCTCGGGCCTCTATCCCGGGACCCTCAGATCACGACCAGAGCCAAAGGCAGACACTCAACTGACTGAGCCACCTGGGCGCCCAAGTATTTTGAGATAATTTTATATTCATACACAGTTGCAGGACATAGTAGAGAAATCCAGGGCATTCTTTACCCAGTTTCCCACAGCGGTATATTTTGCCATTCTCTACTACAAAATTAAACCAGGAAATGGACGCTGGTACAAGTCACTGGCATTATTTAGATTTCACCAGTTTTACATGCACTCACTTTTTAACTAAATGAAAATGCAATCTTTCATTAGTCTGTGGAAAGTTTTAAATATTTGACTCGTAGCTCTTTTCAGGAATGCATTATATATGAAAGTGTATCTTGAATTTATTCTAACATCATCTACTGCAGACTTTGCCATTTCAGAATTTCTTATTTTTTAAATCACATCTGAACAATCTCTTATTGGAGATAAGAATAGTCAGCACCATTAATGTTCTTTATAGGTATTTCTTTTAAGAAAGTGATTAATAGATAAGTTATGGGGATGTACTAAGCTTAGAATATAATTTGTTTTATTACCTAATGTACTTATAATGTATATTTTCTCCATTCTTTGTAATAATTTTGTGTTTATATGTTTATGCTTATAAAACATTCTTTACTTTGGTGTAAGCCACATATAAATGAGTAGAAAATAAACTGCAAAACTCTTCTTAGGAATAGTCCAGGGAAATATCTGGCTCTCTGAAGTAGGAAATAACAGGCAATGATGGGTGGTGGAGGGGTACATTTCAGGTAACATTCAAACCTAGACTGATAATCTTCCAAGAGAAATCCTGGGTGATCCACACAATCTCTTCTATTATTGATGTGAAGCATGGACGACAAACCTTCCTTTTTAAGGAGTATAGCCGCAATTCACAGTTTACACAGTCTGTTGAAAATGTATGTGTGACAGTTGGAGACACAGAACCTAAACTTTGGAAAAGTAAAAAACCCTGACTCAAAAGCATTATGATTCAAAACCACCAGGCTGGAATTTAGAATGGTATGAAGTCAAAAAGGATCAATGGGTAACGTAGAAGCAAAAAGACCACAGGACAAGCAGATCCGCTGAGGCTGAGAATAGAGATTCAGCACCTACATTGTGACAAACAAAATAGAAGAAAAAGTCCCTACAGGATAGTGCCTGAAAAAGCACTGGTAGAAATGTGAACATCGGTTTCCATGCAAGGCATTATGTAGTCAGGTCAGGTATTTGTATGCCAATTTTTAAGACATAGCACCAAGAAAGAAAAAAAATCCTAAAAGCTTTAATCAGCTATAATGTTTGACTTTCTCAAAAAAAATTTTTTTCTCAATGCTAGTTAAATATCTTCATTGTGTTTACTTCACCTTAAATCAAATTGAAATTGCTGTAACCTTTGGTTTCCCATCTTTAGTATACACATGAAACTTAAACATTTGCCTTACTTAGGACACAGTTAAGCTTTGAACTAACTAGAACTAAAGAGGTGGACTGATTAAATATGTCAGCAGTTATCATTCTTTTACATAACATGTTTTTGTTTTATAAGAAATAAAGGACTAAAACAAAGATACAATTTTAAAAGCTATAGATTATTTTTCATTATGTCTTCCCTTAAAAACATTTCTTTACTTGAGTTTTAATTAAGTTTTTCTCACAGAATAACAAAACATGTATATACTGTCTAGACTTGTTATCTTGCCTCTGGCTATGTCATAATTTGAAAAACTAGGTGAGATTGGAAGAATAAAAGATAAACCAGTAAATCTACTTAAAACTAAGAATTGGTAACATAAGTATCTAAGATATAGAACATATGAGTAAAGACCAGTAAAATAGAATAGATATTCATAAGTACATTCATTACTTGTTCCCATAACAATATGCAAAATTCAGTATCAACTTTGTATGTTATAAATACATTCATTCGTGCTATAACATTTTAGTAAAACCCTAGGAGCCTTCTTCACATTTCCAATTTGTGGTGTCAGTTTGGGGAAAGTTTCTCCAAGAGTATATATTTTAAAACAGCAGAAGTAAGATTATTTAAGGCAGATTGAATTACACTTCATTCACATGAATTGTTATATTCAATAAGTGAGAACAGAGTGCAGCTGGAACTATTTCACACAACAGAGTTATAGAAATTTTCTTCATATTGAGGAGGCCTTCAGGAATTTCATCCTCCTTCATTTTTCTTCCAGGAGACTGTGAACCGTTTTCTTCAACAGATAATGTAAATGTACCATTGTAATAAATGAAGACTCCCCCCCTCCAATGTTGAAAAATTAATGACCCACAAATACATAAAACTATATTAAATCTCATTAGCAATTAGGGAAATAAAAATTAAAACCATAAGGCGATACATCTTAGTAGATATGTATCTGCTGGTTGGTGTAAGAATTTAAGTCTGGAAATACCAAGTGCTGGTGAGGATACATAATAATAGAAGTGCTCATAAAATGAAGGCAGGAGAGTGAATTTTATAAGCAATATAGAAAACAATCTAATAATACCTACTAAATTTGGAGATAATTATTCCTTATAGCCTGGAATTCCACTTCTAGGTAGACATCCATCAATGTGTCAATAATTTTAAAACTTTGCAAATCAGATCATGACAAGTATGGAGAGCAGAGTATATCCTTGTAGACTATCATTTTTATAAAGCATAAATGTATACAGCCACCCTGGAAGGAAACACTGGCAAAGATAAAGTGCACATACTCTATGACCCAGCTAATTCTATTTTTACATTATTTGTTGGAGGGCTCTCACACATGTACACAAAGGGACATTGAAGCATTGACTACAGTTTTGAAATTTTAGAAGTAACCTCACTATCCATCAATGGTAGAATGGCTAAATACATTTTGGACTATTCACATAAAAATATAATAAAAGTTAAAACACATGAACTAGAAAGCTACACATTTTCAACTTGGATAAATCTTTTTTTTATAATAATTTTTATTATATTATGTTAGTCACCATACAGTACATCCCTAGTTTTTGATGTAAAGTTTTAACTTTATTTACTTTATTTATTTGAGAGAGAGAGCACACGCACCTAAGTGGGGAAAGAGGCAGAGGAAGTGGGAGAGAGAGAATCCTTAAGCAGACTCCCCAGAGTGTGGAGCCCAACTCAATCCCAGGACCCTGAGATCATGATCTGAGCTGAAACAAGAGTAGAATGCTCAACTGACTGCGCCACCCAGGTGCCCCAGAAGTTGTGATGTTTTCAAGGGACGGGTTGGGGGTAGTTGAAACAGGGATTCAGAGGATACCTATTACTAACATCTTACCTTAGTAGGTTCATTTGTTATCATTAATGAGCCCATATTAATCCATTATTATTAACTAAAGGCCATACTTTCTACAGATTTCCTTAGTTTGTTGTTTTTTTTTTTAAGATTTTATTTATTGGGACGCCTGGGTAGCGCAGTCATTAAGCATCTGCCTTTGGCTCAGGGCGTGATCCCGGCATTCTGGGATCGAGCCCCACATCAGGCTCCTCCGCTATGAGCCTGCTTCTTCCTCTCCCACTCCCCCTGCTTGTGTTCCCTCTCTCGCTGGCTGTCTCTCTGTCAAATAAATAAATAAATATTTTTTAAAAAACTATTTTATTTATTTGACAGAGAAAGAGACAGCGAGAGAGGGAACACAAGCAGGGGGAGTGGGAGGGGGAGAACCAGGCTTCCCTCTGAGCAGGAAGCCCGATACAGGGCTCTATCCCAGGACCCTGGGATCATGACCTGAGCCGAAGGCAGACGCTTAAGGACTGAGCCACCCAGGCGCCCCTCCTTAGTTTTTAACCTAATGTCCTTTTCTATCCCAGGATCCCATTTAGAATACCACATACATTTAGTAGTCACGTCTATGAGGCACTTTCTCAGACTTTCCTTTTTTTTTTTAATGACCTTGACAATCTTGAGGATTATTAATCAGATATTTCATAGACTGTTCCCCCTTTGGTATTTCCCTGATATTTTGCTCATGATTAGGCTGGCGTTATGAGTTTTGGGAGGAAGACCACAGAGGTAAAGTGCCATTCTCATTACACCATTCAATACGTTTTTAAGATTTATACAAATTGGATTCCAAATCAATTTATAGTACCTTTCCTTCCACCTCCTTGGTGGTTATACCTTTACCCAAGATGTAAAAAGCTAAGAGGTAGCTTGGAAAAGAAGCTTTTTATATGCTGCTGAGTGTATCACCAACCCCTTCATTTTTTGATACAGTAAGCAATACATAAGCCAAATGAAGCTTGAGTAGGCAGCAACATTAATGTTTTAATTAATAAATTTTATTTTTTCAGAGAAGTTTTGGGTTCACAGCAAAATTAAGCAGAAAGTACAGAGTTCCGGGGTGCCTGGGTGGCTTAGTCGTTAAGCGTCTGCCTTCGGCTCAGGGCGTGATCCCGGAGTTCCGGGATTGAGCCCCATGTCAGGCTCTTCCACTGGGAGCCTGCTTCTTCCTCTCCCACTCCCCCTGCTTTCTCTCGCACTCTATCAAATAAAAAAATTAAATATAAAAAAAAAAAAAAAAAAAAAAGTACAGAGTTCCTATATATTCCTAGTTCCCCTAATACACACAACCTTTACCACTATCAACCTTCCATGTCAAAATGGTACATTTGTTACAATTGATGAATCTACACTGATACATCATTATCAATAAAAACCTAAAGTTTACACTAGGGTTCACTCTTAGTGTTGTACATTCTATGGGATTGGCAAATACATGATGGTATGTATCTACCAGTATAGTATCATATAGAATAGGGTAACTTCCCTAAAAATGCTCCATGCTCTGCCTACTCATTGCTCTCTTCCCTCAAATTCTTGGCAACTACTGATCTTTTAACTGTCCCCCTATTTTTGCCTTTTCCAGAAAGTTGGAATCATAAACCTTTTCAGATTAGTTTCTTTCACGTAGTCATATTTATTTAAGCTTCCTTCAAGCCTTGTCTTGTAATTTTTAAAAGATTTTGAGAAAAAAATATGTAATATGAGAGAAGCAAGGTAGAGGAATACATTTTACAACTTTTACCCAAGACTCTCTCCACTTTGACATAGAATCTGCACAGCAATCCTCTCTTGCTACTTCAAACATAGCCCACAAGAGTCAGAGCACAGTAATGCGAAGTTTGAAGAAAGATCAGTTCATATTTCATGTTTGTTTACTTGTTCTAGATATCCAAATAAATGAGATTGTGCTAACTTTGAAAATAGTAACATGTACATACATCAAACCTTGCCGTGAAATCTACTATTGTATTCCCTACTTGTTAGTGACATCACCAGTCACCAATATCAGACACCTGATATTCATCTTTGACTCTTCTGCTCTCACCCTTCCCATGTCAAATGGTCACCAAAACTTGTCTCTTTTATTTATTACCTATTATCTAACCTGTCACAGTTTCTGTAGCCCAAATGCTCCTCCCATAGTTCACTTTCTCATCCTTTCTTAGCTTACTGGGAACATAGTAATAACACCTTAGCTCTTGCTCTAGGCAGTGCTTTGCCCTTTTGACACTGCTTCTAAAACTAGCTAGATAAAAATAAAATCCAATATTATCACTAACTTGAAGAAAATACTTCAAATATTTAGCATGGTCTACAATGTTTCTAATGATTTAACTTTTTGCCTTTCATTGTTTTGCACCCAACCTTCACTATAGACACATACCAAACTGCCCTGCAGTTGTGGGGATGTTTGATGGTCCTTCCATATCCATATACTTTTACATTGTGAATTCTGTTCCCTTTTTCCAGCTAGTGAACTTTTATTTGTAAAAATACATTCATTCAATTAGTCAACAAATACTGAAAACTTACTCTGTGCCAACAATAGTTCTCAATCTGGGACTATCAATATAGAACAAAATTGACTAGATAGGAAAAATAAAACACATCAGAATCATGGTGCTTACATTCTAGTGTGGGAGACCAAGAACAAATAATAGAGGAAAAAATAATCCTATAATTATATAGTTTTATATGATGCTAAAATAGAAAGTCACTGAATTCTGTGGTAGAAAATATCTGTGGGCATCTGAGGGCCTTTATTTGATATAATGGTCAGGAAAGAGCTTACTGTTAATTGAGCTTATAACTAAATCATAAGAAAAAGGTAGTCATGCAGAATTTAGGGGTGAACCCTCCAGGCAAACAAATGTAGAGAGAACTGCAACCCGTAGGCCCTGATGCAGGAGGGGCTCTACCTGGTGCTAGGAGCTAATGGCAGGCTAGTGTGTCTTGGTGCAGTAATTGAGAGGGCGTGGCATGGGATGAGGTGGTAAAGGAAACCAAGAGACATATTACACAATCTTGTGAGTTATAGTAAGGAATTTACTCTTTATTCCAAGTATGGATGGAAGCCATTGGAGGTTCATAGAGACAGTATGATCTAATTTATATGTCAGGGGATATTCTAATTTCTGTATGGCAAATGAATGGGAAGGGAAACGACATAGAAATGCAATATCAGTTTGAAAGTAATTAAATGTAGTCTAAATGAGAGATGGAAATGGCAGGAACTAAGCTACTAGCAGCAAAAATAGAACATATAGATACAAAGTATATTACAAAGGTAGATGCTAAAACTCCTTATGGTGGGAAATAAGGGAGCAGGTGAATGATGGCCAAAAAAAAAAAAAAGAGAGAGAGAGAGAGAAAAATAACTCAGTTTGGAGACATTGTAAGTAGGGGACTATATGTAACACCATTTACTAAGATGAAGAATAGGGAAGAATCAGATTGAGACCTCCTCCAGGGTTATATTTTGGATAATTTAACTTTGAGTTTCCCTTAAGATATTCCTCTCAAAATATCAAAGGCTCAGTTAGTTATAAAAATTTGGATCTCTGCACTCAAGTCTTCATCCAAGAAATAAAATTGTAAGTTATTAACATGTAAATGTTATTTAAATCTATGGGAGCAGAATCATCTTGCAGGTAGAGAACATAAATAGACATGCCAGGAGGTCAAGATTGTACCTTGAGGAACTCCAATATGTATAATTTGAGAAAAGGAGATTTAGCCAGCAAATAAGCATCCTGGAATATTGGAGGGAAATCAGAAGAGCACAGTATGAGAGACAAGAGAATTTCAAAAAGGAGCAAAAAGTCAAACTGTTATAAATCACACTGAGAGTCAAGTATGATGATAACCAAATAACGTCACTTGAATTTCGCAGTATGGTACACAAGTCATTGAAGGCTGTGATACCAGTGGAGTTGTAGAGACTGAAGCTACACTGCACTGTGTTAAAGAACAAATGAGAATTTGTGAAATGGAGTCAAGGTGTATAAACAATTTTTTAAGGGATTTTTTTTTATTTTTTTTTTTAGAATGAAAGCCAAAGAATTGAGCAGTATCTGGAGGATGTTACAAATGGAAAGGAAGACTTACAGTAAGTACTAGAGCAAATAGAGTGTGTTGATGGTAATATGCCATTGGAAAGGATGATTTGAAGATTCTGGGAAATGTTTGTATCTTTTGAGAAGTTTACAGGAGATGGAGTCTAGAGTAAAAATGCATGGTCTGGACTTCCCTTTGATAGCTGGAGGGACATTTTCTCTTTGGAAAACCTTTGCAGATATAGTTTGACTTGCAGATTTGGTTTCAAAAAAAATGAAGAAATTCATGTTCGAAGTATGAGGTCATCAGCGATAAGGCTGGGTGAGGAAAGGAGGACTTCAAGGTTGGAGAACATCATTTTCATCATAAATGAAGCTCTTGAAATTGCTCATGGTGGGATCCCTGATGGGGCAAGAGGTTTGAGGGGAGAAGTATAACTTACTCATCTTGAAGCATAGGAATATAAAAGCTTATGAAGAGACTAGAGCAGAATGTCCCTCTGGTTGGTATTGTTTGTATGCATGAAATTTGTGATAATTTAAAGTGAAGTCAATCATCTCAGTTTCTTAATTTTTCTCTGGAAACATTTAAAAGCCAAGATGTAGGCCCAGAGGACGTGGATAATTGGGCTCAGGCCCAGTTGGATTTTTGTTACAGAATTATGATAAAATTAGAACACAAGGGTGCTAAGATTATCTTCAGTGTTGTGATTATATTAACAGATCATAGAAAATAAACTGGACAAGAAAAAGAGGAGGGGCTGATGATGGAAAAAAAAAAAGATTGTGAGCTCAAGGTCATGAATAATGTACAGGACTGGAGTGGGCAGTGCCAGAGCACATGAACTGAAAGAATAAAATTACTAGGCCGGAGAATAGACGAACAATTTGAGATCATAGATGTGACATAATTTCTGGTAATAATGGTTCAATTAGGTATGATGTTAATGGAACTAAGTGATTATGGCAGAGAAGGTAATATAACCCTCCATTAGCGATTTGTCCTTCATTCCTTGTGATAATAAAACTCCCATGAGTCTTCACGACACATAGCAGCCCAGCTAGAAACCTGCTTCTCTGCCTCCCTTTTATCTTATTTTGGTTTTGAGAATAAATATCTGCAAGGGACTGTAAGTAGATGTTAAGTGGACCATTTCAGAGTATCGTCTTCCAAAAATAATCTTGTCTGCCTTCTACTTTCTATCTTCCCCCCTCTGTGGATTAGCATGGGGACAAGGTGCTAGCGAATGTGCTTTGATCATGATGAGTCAGACAAGACCTAAGGGATAGGAGAACAAAATTTAAAGGAACTGGGGTCCACATCTAATTTTGTGGAAGTGAACCATAGTGTCAGCTACAGCTGTTAATGTGTTTGTTTGGGGTGGGGCAGGGAATAAGCTTCTGTCTTCTTTGAGATGTTATGTGGTGTGGAGGAATGAGGTAGCTCATTCACTCAGGCTTTACATTTTGTAGTGAACGTGGCAACTTGAGGCAGTAGACCTATATGGCCTTGCATAGTAAATGAAACTCAAAAACCCCCACCTACCCGTACCCTCTGCAAAATCAGCTCAGTGGCTACTTCTTCCTTGCCTTTGTAGCCTCTCCAATATTACAGGTATCAAGAGTAGTAATTATGTATTTACTTATTTGCACAGTAATGCTGTGTGCCATTTGAGGGCAGGGACTGTGCCTGCTTTTCATCTTTGTAAACTCAATGGCTAGCAAATGAAAGGAGTAATTTCATATTTTTTTTGAGCACCAAAAAGAACACAAAATTGTGCTAATTGTTGGAAGAAACATGAATAAGGCACTGTTTCTATCCTCACAGATTTTAGAGGGCAACTGCAAAACCATAAGAAGGGCAGCCAGGAAAATGGTCACAAGAACCAGCTCAGAAAAAGGCTTCTAATTCTGCGCAGTGGAAGAAAGAAACAGATATTAATACTGAGGAACCTGAGATCCAGATTCACAAAACCCATTGCCTAATGTTATATGTATTTGGAGTTCCCATGACACCTCGCATGCAACATGTCACTCCTAGTTCAGCATGCCCTTTTTTGGATGGTGTTTTCCCCATCTAATTTTCTGTAAAAATAAGAACTTGGCAATCACCCTAGATTCTTCCAACTCTCTCATCGGTAGCCACTCAATGGGTTACTGAGTTCTGTGAATTATACTTTACATATATTTTATAAATCCGTTCTTTCATTTTCTTTCCCCAATACCATTTAATTCAGACCCCAGATCTTTTTCCTATGGATCGTTTCACATTTCTTGTTTCCCAGCCTCTGTTTTTTGCCCTCCAAACACCCCCCAAATTAATTTCTGACACTATCCCAAAGTGTCGTTTCTCAAATGTAAATAACACAACGTTCCTTTGCTTGGTAACTATCACTAATACTTGGCCATGTTGACATAATGTTGTATAAGACCCTCTGTGATTTAGCCCTTGAATTTGGCTTCATACACTCTAAGTATCCCTCCAGTTTTTACATTTCAGCATTACTGGATTACCTCTAATTATGCATCATGTCCATGAGATTGTAGCTTTAGTTCTATTTCTACCTGAAACCACTTATAGTCTGCAGCTGGCTTCCCTACCACTCCCATTCTTGCCCAGCTTTACTCTTCACTAAGTTTCCCGTATTCTTGAAAGACTTCCATGTGCTTCCTCCATGGTATCCTATGCATCTCAGTACTTACTAAAATGTAACTGGAATTATTTGATTACTTGTATGTCTTTTCTTCTAGATAAGCTATGCAAAGCAGGTACCGAGCCTATTCATTGTTTAAATATACCAAACAAGAATCATGGGTGTTCAAATATTTGCCAGATCATAACAAAGTAGTATAAAGAGTCATCAATGAGAAGGAAAGGAAGAGATTTGGTATCTAGAAACTTTCTTCTAGGAAAAATTTGATGACTTTAATATTGATTAACAGTGAGATGTTTACTTGCTATAAATCTACTTAAAAACTGTATTCTCCAGTGTTAGTTTTTGATAAACTATTATCTTAATGCCTTAAAAATTCATCCACTAGTAGGTATATGCATTTTAAAAGTAGGCTTTTGATTGTGAAACAATTTCAATAAATAGTGGAAGTTTTACTTTCAATGAGTGATGCTAGTTGCCAGGAAATTTGGAAGACTCATTAAGTCAAATCACTTAGATGGTTTACTTTTCTATCCTTCTAATAATTATAAATAAAAAGCTAGCAATTTATGATGGCTAATTAGCCCAATTTTTTAATCTGCTTAATTTTCAAAAAGCAGAAAAGAAAAACAAGGTCAAAACACACAACCATACGATAAAACAGGAAGAAAAAAGGGTATCAAGAAGGCAAAATAGGAAAAGGTATAATTCACATGCTTTAAGAAATGATTTATATTTTCCATGAATTGAATAAAAATATTTAAAAGTTCATATAAAAATGGAAACATTTTGCAATTATTAAATACAACATTAGGTGTGAATTTGTATAAGTTAATTAAATCTCAGTGAAAACTTGCTTATAAGCATTATCTGATTAGACTTCGGGAAATCTTGTTAGGAATGTTTCTAGACATGTTTTTTTGTTAAGTTCTACATTAGGTCAGAATTTGTTTGGACTTTTAAAATTATGTAGCTTTATTATACTAGCAGGGAAGAACATTAAGCAGTGATTTCTAACATGAAAATCCCCACAGAACTTCTGTAATTCTTCTAGGAAATCTTGTTGAGAATATTTGGGTCTGGGTATCTTCATGGATAAAGTAGCCAGTGCGATTCCTGAGCAGTGGGAAAATTTAAAGGTATTATATTAAATGAAGCAAGACAGTCCCTAAATAAGAGTATATAAAGGGGTTTTCCCCCATATGCTTAATGGAGGGGGATGAGCTAAACTTTCTGGGTATGGGATCAGCTCAGGGCCACACCCTGCATACCAGAAATTATTTTACAACTGAATCTTTATTCATGCTTCACCCTTAGGTATATAAAATGCTCTGTACCTTTTGGGTGCAGAATGACACACCAGCAGAACCCGTATGACACCATTAAAAACGTATTAGTAAAACAAGCTGTTGCGTGTTATGCTGATAAAATAACAACTTAGAGTGAGTGATGACTAAATGCTTCATTTTTCTTTCAGATTATCTTGCCACCCAACACACCCTTCTCTGAACCATGCCAGAATGCAGTCAGCACCCCACATTTATAACAGCACACTTACATGTCTCTTAAAGGGGAGTGCAACCCAATCCCCTTGTCAGAAAATCAGCGGGTGATTTCCTATTGAAGATTCTTTACCACTGAAAGACCAATGTTTCTTCCTACAAACCTACCCCCTTCCAAGTTACATAAAATAGCATATGCGTACTTTTCTGCCTATCTCATGTCCCTGTTGGGTGAAGTTTGCTTTATTTGAAACAAATTAAAATATGAGACCAAATGTAAAGAACTATACTCATAAGTGTGGTTCGTATCATTAATTCCCAGTGATTAAAATGGAAATGGAATTATTATTACATCCCACTCTGTGTACTTAGGACAAGATAAATCTATACACATTTTTATGGAAACTGATAATATCACTGAGATAGTCGAATAATGATTCAGGACAATTGTTTACCTTATAAGATCTTCAAGTGCCCCCAAATTAGCAAAAGCATTCCTTATATAAACAAGGAGAGGTAATAAAGCAGTCATTCACAAGATAGAGAGACAGCAATCAGTAACAAATAATGAAAATATGGGGAGCAAAGGACTTCATAGAAATATCCAAAACAATGATGATTAAAACAACCATGAAGTATCAATTTTTTCATTAACTAGCTTCAGGAAGGAAGAGGAAGTTCCCTATTTTGGTGGGCCTGTAATCAGACAGTGTTTTTAGAAAGAAACTTGCTAATGTAAAACCAGAAATACAGATATATTCATATTCTTTACCAGGTGAATCCAAAATTGTTATATGTATCCTTTGGAAATATGGGGAAAACATACTAATGTAATTTTCCTTACAATATTAATTCTTACTCAAAGAAAATGGAAATTGATTTTAAAGTCCAAGATTGGTGGTAGCTAAATAAATTTGGAGAGATCTGATTAATGACAGCATGTTACCTTGCCATTAAATATTATGGCTATTATTTCTATTCTTATGACATGAAAATATTTATTTATAGTATTCAATGAGAGAGTAGCATTCCAAAAAGTTCACGTTTTTAATTATGAGCTACAGATACATGGTGTGGACAAGCCAGAGGGAAGTGAACTAATATAGTATTAACAGATAATATAATGAGGGATTTCAATTTATTTTCCATTCTGTTTTCTTAAAGTTAAGAAACGGTGCTTATGGTATTCTTATAATAACAAAAAAATAATTAAACAAATAGAAGAAAATAAAAGTATAGTAAGTAGATTCCAAATGTAAGAAAGTAGATTCCAAATGTAATTAACACAATGTTAAATTGAACTTAGTCACTAATAAATGCGTAATGATGACAGTGTTTCCATGCTGATTTGATAGGGTTTAATCATCAGTTACTTGGTTTAACACATTTTAGATTCTTTCATCACATACTGTAAAGAGTTTATTTAAAAATCCATTCCTTTACTGTGGGGTGCCTGGGTGGCTCAGCTGGTAAGGCATCCAAATCTTGATTTTGGCTCAGGTCATGATCTCGGGGTCCTGGGATAGAGCCCTGGGTGGGGCTCTACACTCAGTGGGAAGTCTGCTTTTCTCTCTCTCTCTTTCTCTCTGCCCCTATACTCTCACTTGTGTTCTCTCTCTCTCTCTAAAATAAATAAATAGATCTTTTAAAAAATCCAATCGTTTGCTTTGGCTTGAATGGAGAGTACAGAGTTCAGTAAACTTAGTGCATTATATTTTTTAAATTTTATTTACTTATTTATTTATTTTTTAAGTAATCCCTAAACCTAACATGGGGCTCAAACTAGTGACCCCGGGATCAAGAGTCACATGGTCTTCCAACTGAGCCAGCCAAGCACCCCAGTCAGTGACTTTTAAGTGATGTTTATATTTTTTCCTCACTCTTCTCAACTTGCCACTTTCCCTCCTCCTCCTCCCTCACTCTTTTCTTCTCCGCAGTCTTTACAATGCTATTGAAATTCTATAAACTTCAAAGCAAACAGGCCAAAGAAACTGGTCTTAGACTTCTAGTAAGAATTCCACCAATATTGACAGTAAAATACTATTTAAAAGGTTATCACAAAATATATTTCTATCTTTTTTTTTTCACTTAAGTCACAGTTTCTTTGTCTTGTGGTTTAGCTGGAAATTTTGGCTTCATTGCAAGGGTTGAAACAATAGAAGTCAAGGACATGCTCTAGTAAAATATGTCTTCTAAACCATAATTATCGTGCATTAAATGCTCTAGTATATTTTCACTTAAAGGATCTGACATCATGCAAACAAGCATGAGGAAATGTTCCCACCAAAAAAAATGCTAGCTTGTTTAATACCTGCTGGGAAATATAAGCGGCTATCTCTTGTTAATGTCTATATTTTAATTTTGTGGATGTCTATCAGATCCACGTGTTTCACTCATACTCTAAAGTAAGGACTGGGAATCTCTAGCAAGAGGAAAAAAACTGCAGTTAAAATCAGATCATATCAATTGTGTTTATATTCACTAATTTCAAGGTGTCTGTACTTAAAGCTCCAGAAAGTTCTCCGTTTTGCTCTTATGAACTGTGGCAGGCTACTAAATTAATACAAATCCTAGGTAGACATCAGGGATTTAGTCATAATTTCAAGAAGGACATTTCATACTGAGTCTTACTTCCCTTAGTCCACCCACTCTGGATCAAAGCCAAAGTATCAAAAGGTGAATTTTAGATTCTAAACATCTCTGAATAATATTTTTCACTTTGAGACTGGCTTGTAGTGGGTCATCATCTTCAGAGATTTAAAGGTTGTAGGAGTTGGAGATTATCTAGTCCCAATCTCTAATTTCACAAACAAGGAAATTAAAATTTAGGGGGAGTGAAGCTTGCTGTTTTTTTTTTTTTTTTAATTAAAAGCTATAAATCTTTATTTGAAAGTAAGCAACTTTTTTACTTTACAAATGAATGCATCAAGTGGCACCTGGTTGGTTCAGTTGGTAGAGCATGCTATTCTTGATCTCAGGGTCATGAGTTCAAGCTCCACATTGGGTGTAGAGTTTACTTAAAAAAACAAAAACAAAATGAATGCATCAATATTGCTCTTTGAATACTTCTTTTCCTAAATATATATGTGTATCTAAGGAAATAATAAAACCAAACTGAGAAATTATAATTATTTCACATAAAAATTAAAAATATAGCACTAGGATCATATTTTCTGAATTTTCCAGGTAAGTGATTTAATGCATTTATGGCTGTAGTCAGCTTTTTTTTTTCTTTTTCTCTTTGCTTATTTATTATCCATGCCCAAACTTTTGCACCCTATATAGATTTAGTCTTGGGATGATGAACCAAAGCACCCTTGTTTTCCTGGCAAAGGGTTTGTCATATGTCTAAAGCTAAGTCAATTAGACTCACTTTGGAATTTGATTCTTGAGCAGAGTGTCTCAAGGAAAGAAAACACTTGCAGAAGATTTATTCGGAGGGGGTGGCCTGATGACATTGCCTTTTAAATCACAAGAGCTTCCCTGGTTTTGGTGTTTTGGAAGCCTGTTGTTCAGCCTGTTTACCCTCCAGTAAATCCTTGGGTTGCTTAAGTTAGCTGGAATTAGTTTCTGTTACTTGCAACCAAAGAATTCTTTATAATTCATTTTCATTCACCCTTCTCAATTTCCCAGGTCTATTTGAAATATGGGACAGGTATGGCCTAGCCAAACTCTCTTGCCCTTACCTGAGATCATCAGAATAGAAGTATAAATAAGAGAAAATATACACTAACCATAAAGTGAGTGCTATAGACTGAATGTTTATGTCTACCACCATCCCACCAAATTCATATGTGGAAACTTAGCTTCCAGTTTAATGGTATTTGGAGGTGATTTGGTCATGAGAGCAGAGCTCTCCTGAATGGGGTTTGTGCCCTTATGAAAAGAGACCCCAGAATGCTCCCTCACCCCTTCTGCCCTGTGAGGGCACAGCTTGAAGATGGCAGTCTATTAATGAATTGCTCACCAAATGCTCTGCTGATGCTTTGATCTTGGACTTCTCAGCCTCCAGAACGGTTAGAAATAAATGTTTATTGCTTATAAGCAACCCAATATAGATTTTCTTACAGCAGCCCAAATGGAATAAAACAGTATTAAGTGACTTATAATAACTGAACTTCCACAGACTCCCCAAATTCCACATTTTCTAATTCCTTTATCTTACTTGTGGTGACTGAAGAGGTGTAAAGATTTTGCCCACTGGCTCTGTTGCCTACTGTATGCTACCATCTTCTTCCTCATGTCTTAGCTGTGAATATTCTCCTGTTGGACAAAACAGGAATCCCTTGTTTTGTGAATGATTTGTGAATTATTTGAAACTACTTTGCACAAAGAAAATGTTCTGTAATCATCTTGTTAAAATGTCATCAGTTTTTTCTCCTTTTGTTTTTTTTTGTTTTTTGTTTTTTGTTTTTTTTAACCTCTCTTTGGCTTTCTATTGAGTAATTATGAAGTATCACTAGCGATTTCATTAACAGGCCCCTCTTTTCTTCTATCTTTTTTTTTTCTTTAAGATTTTATTTATTTATTTGTCAGAGAGAGAGAAAACAAGCAGGGGGAGCAGCAGACAGAGGGAGAAGCAAGCTCCTCACTGAGAAGGGGGCCTGATGCGGGACTCAGTCCCAGATTCCTGAGATCATGACCTGAGCCAAAGACAGAGGCTTAACCAACTGAGCCATCCAGACATCCCACAGGCCCCTCTTTTCTATGGTACCGTTGTACATGTATATGTTTTTATCTTCATGCCCCCAAGAGGAGGTTCTAAGGTATCATAATTATTCCTATATTACAGATACGGAAACTAAAGTTTAAGAACTCTTCTAGAGTGGTGCTTGAGTGGCTCAGTCAGTTGGGTATCCAACTTGATCTCAGCTCAGGTCTTGATCTCAGGGTCTTGAGTTAAAAAAAAAAAAAAAAAAGAACCCTTCTAGGGATCAATGGTGATTCCGAAGTTTTAACCTACCCAACTGCAAAGTCTGCAAAGTCCGTGGCTTTGTCTATAGTCAGAAAAGATAAACTGGAGATAAGGGAAGTAGGATGATCTTCAGATTGTTAAATTTAGAAAAGATCCACATAACACTCATATGATTAGACATCTGAAATAGTAAACAAGCTAATCTCTGAAAACTCCAGTTAAGGTCATTGAGGAGTCAAGATTTGCATGAATATATTTAGTTAACCCTAATTTTTCTTGTTTTGAAAGAGACAGTATGGGGAAAGAAAAAGAGGTAGTTAGGTAGGAATAATGAAAAGAAATCCTGAGGGGACTAATTGGTAATGCCCAAAGAAGGAATGACCAGAGTCTAGGGTGTCCAGGTCAAATATACAGCCCACAGGGAGGGGTGTGCTAAGTTGTTGAAATCTGGTGCCATTACATATGTGAATCACAAAGCAGATTCCAATTATTCTGATTCCAGGTTTATCTAAGTACTTTCTATTTTAATTTGGCTTTGCATGTAGCATGACAAAAAACCAAAATGGTGAGATGAGGTAAGCATTCTGGACTGTTAGCCAGAACTCCTGTTACAAATGACTGATATAATTGAAATTGGCTCAGAGAAAAAGAGATTAATGGAATCATGGAACCAAAAAAAAAAAAAAAAAAAAAATCTGGGCAGGTAGAGTACCTGTAAATCTAGGTGAATGCAATCACTCAGAAGAAGTCATCAGGACCCAATTTCTCCACTTCTAGACTTTCTTGATCTATATTGGTCTCTCGGGCACCTTTTCCCCTGGGGTGGCAAAAATGTCCTGTGATAGATGCACTTTACAGCCCACCAGCTAGCATCTGCTTTCTGATAGTTTTGGAAAGTCCCAGGGTTGAAGAGATATTTGCCTGTCTTCAGTCATATGTCCAATTTTGGAGTGAGGCTTTGGCTTTGGCTTTGTCTCATCTAAAGGACTTTTTAGGAGGTTGAGTTCTCCAAAGGAAAACTGAGTTGTTTTTGAAGCTGGCATGCAAGGAAGCAAGAGCACCTGGTTATGGGGGTCCCAAACAGACCAGGTTTGGCCACTTGCCACTGACAAAATCTAAAGGCAGAGAAAAGAGTGGTGGTCAAACAAGAGAGGAATTTATTTCAGTGAGCCCAATACCAGACTAGCATCTCAAATGCTGTCTCTAAAGTGCTGAAAACACTTCCAGGTCTACGTAAGGAAAATGTGGGGCAAAAGTGGGTGGGTACGGACAGGTAGGCAGTGAAGGTCAAATCAGTCATTGTCTTAGAGTCAATCACGGTGAGGTCTTGCCAGCTCAGGGCATTCCTTATTGCTTGAGGGGCTAGTTTTGTTTTCCATCATGGGCTGTTTTGCCTGAGCCTAGAGACAAGCTGGAAAGAAGAACCCACCTAGAAAGTTTGAGGTCAAAATGGAGGCAGCCAAAGTCCTCTTTCATTTTTACCACAACCCAGGTGAAAGTGACAGAGTGTAGGCAAAGATAACAAACGTCCCCTACAGCATGACAATTTAATTTTTCATTATAATGAAAAAAACAATATTCTGCGTTATAAATAGCAGTCTCTATGAGCTTGATTAACATGGTTATATATCTGAAAAATGAAAGTACATTTTAGGAGATCACCAACACAAGTTGGGTAGAGTAATGAACACCTCCTATACTCCAATTTTCTCCGCTCCCCCCCTCCCACCCCACGCTATCTCCTATCATTGTTCCCTCAGCTGAATGCTGTATATCTTGCTTCGCTGTGGTATTAACGTGGAAACTGACCAATGGGCTACTTACAACCAGGCACAGTTATCAAAAAAGGGAGAATTCTATATGTTGCCATACTTACTCATTTTTCCCCTTTAAAAATGGCCCCCACCCACTGCCTTGTTGCAGACAGTCTCTCTACTGTCCTGCCTGATGTGCGAAACAAAGGCAGAAGAAAAATTACTAAATTTCCTTACTACCTACAGCCCATTGACAAGTCCTTGAAACAGGCAGAGCGACATTCCTCTAGGAACTCAGCTGCCTCCACGTTAATACTTTTCTAAGGGCAAAAGGCAATCCTAGCCAGAAACCGTCCCCTCACCCCAGTATCCTGTAAGTCTACTTTAACATATAAAAATTCCTTTGGGAACTTCCTTTATCACTACCCCCCAAGATATGGGTTGGCAATCATCCCCCAATCATATGGCTCACCGATATACATCTGAAGGGTCTCATGACTAACGTTTTATTAGACGGTAATAAATGACCTTTTCCCAACAACAGCTAGCCCCCTTAAGGTCCTGGAAACCCTGCTTCCAAAATTCCTTAGAGACTTAATGCTATCCCTAACTCCCTCCCAGCTTGAAAGTATATAATGGGCCACTCCTTTTGACTCCAGTGCAGCTCTTTCTGCTCATGGGTCCTGTCCCCATGCTTTAATAAAATCACCTTTTTGCACCAAAGACATCTCCAGAATTCTTTCTTGGCCACCAGCTTTGAACCCTAACGTCTTTCCTACATCACTGCCCACAACTTCCTTGTAGTGTATTCAATAAACCTCGATCTCCTTTGTTCTGCCTCAGGTGAATTCTTTCACTGCCTGTGCCACCGGCTTCCACCCGATCATCACCCCACATGTGGGGGCCCCCATCCAATTGGGAGAGATATAACATTTAGACACCACACACCAATTTATTATAAAATGATTAATTCAGGAGCAGCCAGATGGAAGATAAGCATAGGGCAAGGTATGTGGGAAGGACACAGAGATTCCAGACCCTCTCAGCGAACACCATTCTCTATAGCATAATCGATTAAATCATTGCCCATTGACAACCAAACTCAATCACCATCCCCTCTCCCCTCCCTGGAGCTGGGGGAATAAGAGGTGCTGACCTCCAATCACAGTGGGTTCTCCTGGCAACCAGCCCTCATCCTTAGGTTACCTCAGGGCTTTCTAAAAGTCATTCATAAACATAACAAAAGACACCTTTATTGTCCTTATCACAGGAAATTCCAAGGGCTTTAGTAGTGAGCCAGAAACAACGGCGGAAAACCAAATAAATATGAAATAAATTTCATCTGAACACTCAAATAAATATTACGTATAAATCATAGTATTACAAAGTGTAAAAGACAATGTGTGGGGCAATCCTGGATCAATGAAATAGACATCTGTGGCTAAACACTTTGCTCTTCTGTCCCTGAATTCTTAGGATTCCTGTAGGACTAGGCCTCAGTTGCAGAAAGAGTAACAAGCTTGTTAACACATCTTTTGATTTAATTGGCTTTCTCCTCTCCAGTTTCACTCTTCCCACTTCCCCATTCCCTGAGATGCTTCCTTAAAAAACACCTGTGCAAAAAAGCCCTTGTTTCAACTTGTGTTCTCTGGGGGAAACTCAGGTCAAGACAGCCCCTGTGCTAAATTTTGCAAGGATTCACGGAAACCAAATGCAGAGGTGGCCTTTAGGCAACAGACTTGAGCAGCGGAAATTTGAACAAGGTGATAGGGCCCACTGTGACCACCAAGCTGACGACACAAACGGGCTCAGTAAGCCATAGGTTCTAACCTACTGATGGGCTACTTACAACCTAAGATTACCAAAAGAGGGAAAATTCCATACATCCCCATACTCCTTCACTCTGCCCTCTAACTACAGCTCCTCACCACCACCTCCTGGCAGACAGTCTCTTCTTTGCTCTCCTTTCTGCTGCTCCCCTGCGGTGTATTCAATACTTTTATCTCCTTCATTCTGCCTTGGATATATGCTTTTACCATTTACCACCCTCGCCGCTGGCCCCCACCCAATTGGAATGCCCCACACTAAATAGAGCTAACTTTTATTTAGCACATACATGGTGCCAGACTCTTCCCAAGCACTTTGCATGATATATACTGACAGTCCCCAACATACAATGTTTAGACTTTACGATGTTGCAAAAGCAATATGCATTCACTGGAAACTACTTCGAATTTTGAATTTTGATCTTTTCCGGACTAGTAGTATGCTCTACCATCCTCTCTAGTGATGCTGAGTAGCAGCATTGAGCCTCAGCTCCCGTTCAGCCAGGTGATCACAAGGGTAAACAACTGATACATGCAATCATTCCGTACCCATACAACCATTCTGTTTTTCCCTTTCAATACAGTATTCAAGAAATCAATCATATTTAAAATTCAAAACATTCCTTCAAAACAGTTATCATTATTTCCATGGTTAAGATGGGGCACTACAGGGGCGCCTGGGTGGCACAGCGGTTAAGCGTCTGCCTTCAGCTCAGGGCGTGATCCCGGTGTTATGGGATCGAGCCCCACATTGGGCTCCTCTGCTGGGAGCCTGCTTCTTCCTCTCCCACTCCCCCTGCTTGTGTTCCCTCTCTCGCTGGCTGTCTCTGTCTCTGTCAAATAAATAAATAAAATCTTTAAAAAAAAAAAAAAAAAAAAAGATGGGGCACTACAGCTTAGGGAGTATTGTATTCCCTGATGCTGTTGTCAAAATATCTATTTTTCCTAATTCCACACTATCTAAAATCTGTTCTAATCTTTTGAAGTTCAGCACAAGTATATTCTCTGTCCTCTACTTCCACAGGTTTTCCTTGTCCATTACTATAATCTGGTACTTTCTTCCTGATGATTATAGGTCTGCTGTGATAATCCCTCTCAGGGGTTATCATAGTCTCCTGGGTCCTCAGGATGGGGGTCCTGGGGCCCCAAGGGTTTATCGTCCCTTACATTTAAATTATTCATTGAATTGGCCTTCCTTATTAGTTTATTAGCTGCCTCTTTGCCACTTTTTCTGTCCTGATCTAACTGTGAGATGGTTTCCATCAGTAAGATCAGAACTTCTGCAGTGGACACCCAGGACACTAAGGGCTTTACATTTTTAGGATCGTCAGATCCATGATTACATCTCCTGGGGTCCTGGCTGTGAGCTTCTTTCTAACTTTTTTTTTTTTTTAAGATTTTATTTATTTATTTGACAGAGATAGAGACAGCCAGCGAGAGAGGGAACACAGCAGGGGGAGCGGGAGAGGAAGAAGCAGGCTCATAGCGGAGGAGCCTGATGTGGGGCTCGATCCCATAACGCCAGGATCATGCCCTGAGCCTAAGGCAGACGCTCAACCGCTGTGCCACCCAGGCGCCCCGCTTCTTTCTAACTTTTAACTCCGTGTGGTCTTCTACACAAAGTATGGTGTTAGGCCTCTTGGCCCTTTTTACCATTGTTTTAGGCATTTACCTAGGGCCCATATCTTTCTTCCGTTTTTGTAACCTAGCAGCTGCTATATACAATTTCTTAACTATGTAGTGCTCTGTTTCTACCTAGGATATCTGTGCAGATTTTTCCACAATTTTTGTTCAGGTCTTTCTGCCAAGTTATAGATTGATTTGGCCAGTAGTGGCATGTATCTTTGCAATGTCTCCAAATGGTTTAATTTTTCTTAGCTCTCCAAGTGCCTTTCTGAGGCAATCTCCCTTGGTCTTGGCTTTGGCTAGTTCCATCTCATGCCCAGCATGCAAAGGGGTAAGCTCCGGATGAGCTTCCGCCGCCGACTGCTCCCTGCATAAAGCTGGTCTCGGTTTTACCTGCCTGTGCTGATACCTTAGGATTTCACTCTCAGTGAGATGCCTGGAAAGTTTATATTCACATAAATTTATTCCCCAGTGTATTATTTTTAGTTCAGCTATAGTCAATTCAAACAAGACTTGAGGAGTCTTTTCTGATTCTCTTAAATTTTCTAACACATGAGTCGAGAACATGGTATCCTGCTGACTACACCAACTGTCATGAGCACGCTAGGAAGGCACACACATGAGTTGTGTCTTTCTACAATGTCAGCTTTCTTCAATCATAAAGCAAAGTTAAATCACAATGATAAAGCAGGTTCAGGATTCCAAACTCAATGACATCTCACCATGTGATTAAACTTGGCTTCTTACACGGCACACAGAGGGGGACAGAAGACAAACCACACAACAAACAAGATAACAGAAGGGTGCAGGAAGTGAAGGAACCAAATGCAAAGTCAGTCTGTGGGCGTGCAGCTGAGATAAGGCCTCGGTCTGGTCCAGGTCCACTCTCGCACTTACCGCTTCTGATGTTCAAGCAGGGAAGGATCCTGGTTCTGTTCGGAGATCCATCAGGCAGAGCATTTGGCAACAGTTACCTTTTTTAAGTGGTCAGACGTAGAGGGGTCTTGTTTGAGAAGTCTGACAGTTTGCTGCCTAAATCCTTCCCTTTTTAAAGGGATTTAATCGGTTTTGGGTCTCTGCAAACCTGAACCTCTGGTTCTGCTCATTATCAAATTCTGGGGTGTTAGCTGATGTTGGGCTCGGGGATATCTCTCATCTGCAGTACCTTAACTGCTTGCGACATTGCCTGACAGACTCCTGCTTGACATGAGAGACTCCATTTTGTTCTCTATACACACTCATGGTAGGTTTTATTTCCCTGTACCTTCTGGAGCTGGCAAGGCTATAGAAAGAGTGGGAGACTTTTAAATGTCAGTTTCTTGTTATTCATATACTCTTCTTACTGGCACATTAAAAAGGGTAGAGATTCCATAAGTCTGTCTTTGACAATGAAAGAAATGGATTTGAAATCCTAGCCAATCTGGTAAGGACATATAGTATGAGAGAGAATAAACTTTTGCTTTTTAAAGCCACTAGATTTGTGAATTGTTTGTCACTTTGGCTTAAGTTAAACTCTCATGACTGGGTGTGGATTTGTATCCAAACAGTCTGAATTTAGAAATTACCCTTTGAATAGCTATATAACTCTTATAGGCCTTGAAATGCACACCACAACATAAATCAAATTTAAGTAGTTGAAAAGGGTTGAAAATTTTCCAAAACAAAGGAAGAGTATATCACTAGACCAAACTCAGGAATGTGGCTGGCAAGAATAGAGTTCAGGAGGTTGATAATATAGGTGGAACCAAAGATTTGTTTAGGGGAAGAAACTGAGTTATGCTTGGTGAGGTAGGATAGGAGCCAAAGTAGGGAGGGCATTGGATGTCACCCGAAAAATATATATTTAAGAGTTAATGTGAAGCTATTAAAGTTGTTTGTTTAAGTAAAAAAAATTGCAGGTATTATGAAATTATTGAATCTATTTGTATAAGGTATGTTTCAAGAATGCTTGAGAAAGAATTGTTTGGTTCTAGGGTATAAGACAGACAAAAAGGTCAGTGAGGAAGCCTGGGAATGAACTCTGAAATATGGTCATAGTAACAGGAACAGAACCATTTTGAGAGGAAAAGTGATGGCATTTTTCTACTATGGGGGTAGAAGAGCCAGAAATTACAGATGACTAAAGTTAAGTCTGGATGTCTAGAAGGAAGTTAAGGGTAGTATTACAAGAATCAGGAATCCAGAAGAAGGATAATTGGGTATTAAAAAGGAATGTCTTGAAAAATTTGAATTGGAGCTCAGGACAAAAGTCAACACTAGAATATAGAATTGTTATTTTTTTTGACATGGTGCCTGGCTCTTGTGAGCCATGTATAAAAAGTGATTTGAATGAATGGACAAAGAATAAATCAAAGCAAGTAGGCAACTTCTTCAAGGTGAGAGCAATTTCTCCCCTCCCCCCCATAAACTCTAAGGGTATGAAATATGATATATGTTGTTGTTAATCATTAAAGAGAAAAAGTTAAGTTTAAATGACTTGTTTATGTCTGTCTGATTCCTGATTTTAGGTGAGCATGTATCATAAGTCTAAATCCATGAAAAAGGGAAACCCAAAAAGCAGCTCTATTTTTTCTAGTTCTGTGTCAGCTATAATACCATCTAAAAATCTGAGAAAACTTTGTATTGAAAACTATCGTTTAATTATATGAATCTCAATTTTTATTTCCTGGTTATTTTATATTTAATGCTGTTTTCCTCTTCAGGTGTTGTGTAAGGAAAGAATTCTGTTTATACACTTACGTTCTTTGTCGTTTAGAGTCAGTCTTAAAGATCTGAAAGTTATAGTTGTGAAAAGTATAGGGTAGCAAAGAATGTCAGTACTATTGTACGGGAGATACGGGAGTGAGATTAAAACAAGAACCCCTGTTGGCAACATCAACCAAAGCTCAATATACACTCCTTTGTTTTCTCATTGTTCTCCCAAAGGCCAGCAACCTTACCTCCCATTAATCAAACGTGTTGCACAAGTCTGGAGACAGCTTTCAAAGATCCCTCCAGGCTCCTTTCACGTTTGTCCTCTGGGGGAAAAAATAATTATGCTCTACTCCTGTCCAAACAGGTACCCATTAACCTTTGCTGGAAAATAGCAATTTGCAATCAGATGCATGCAGAGATCTAAGATAAGCAGCTTTAAGAAATATTTCTGGGATCCTTGGTAAAAAAACTTTATCTTTTGGATCTTCCATACTCTAAGTAGGTATTTATTTCAGTAGTCATTTAAAACAGGTGGGGCACTTTGGAAAAGGAGCCGCATTTTTAAAATGGGACAATTGCAATGTTGTAAAATTATCCAATTGTATCTAAAAAGCAAGAGCGAGAATTCTATCTTTGATCTTTCATATCCCAAATCATAGAAACATTTGACCAAGAATTTCTACCAAAAGAAAATATGTGATAATTATGCAAGGTGCTAACAGTCCTAAAATGAGAGAGAGAATGACAATCTCTAACTCTGGGACTCTACACAGTGAAATAATACAAGGTCAGGGCTGAGATAATATCAAGCCTCACTAAGGGGAGTTTAGGGTCACTATTCCCACACTTTACCTACTGAATTTTACAATGGAGTTGAAAGAGCAAAAGATTCACAGAACATCCTTTATGCCTTGTAATCTATATGCCTTGTAATCTATAAAGCAGTACCTATAGTTTAAATTTAATGCAAGGTAACAGGGTGAAGTAGAAACATACTGTTGTGGAGTCCTGAGATGTAGATTCTAGATTTCTCTCTGCTATATCTCACTTGATTACGTTAGACAGACCACTTAAAACCATCTCACCTTTCCAGGAGTGAATTTCTTCATTTGAAAATTTAGAGGTTTGCATTAAGGGATCTTATATATCACTTCCTATTCAAAGGACCAAAGATTTTTTTTTTTTTTTTTTTTTTTTTAAGATTAGATAATTGGCTTTTGTCAATGTGTAAGACCTGGGATGGATTTTGAGTACCTGTTCAAGTTGGAAATTCTTAAAGAATATAAAATAGGAAAAAATGAAACTAACCACTTCTAGAGTTATAAAATGGAAAACTTTTCTGAAATACCTACAGGAAGAAAAAAAGACAATTCCAGTAGTTGTTACTGAACATTTCACGGATAAGGTAATATTAACCTGCAACAAAAATCAAGGAAATTATTTGAAGTTCTCTTGTCCTAGCATGATGAAAGTGACAAGTTAGCAAGGACAGAAAGAGTCTTCTTGCAGGGAAAAAGGAGAGATGTTTGTCAGACCTACTTGTATGTGTAAGATTTGATGAGTTTCTTCCTAAGCTAAACCACAGGCAGAAAAAAGAAAGTACAGTAGTCCCCCCTTATCTGCAGTTTCACTTTCCTTGGCTTCAGTTCCTGTGGTCAATGCGGTATGGAATCAGATGACCCTCCTCATATATGGTCGGAAGCAGCCTAATGCTATGTCACAATGCTTATATCATTTCCCTCAATTCTTCACATCACAGTCATTTTATCATCTCATAGCATCACAAGGAGAGGAAGGGTAAATATAGTATAATAAGAGATTTTGAGAGAGAGATCATGTTCACATAAATTTTATTATAGTATATTGTTATAACTATTCTTTTTTACTAATCTCTAGTTGTGCCTAATTTGTAAATTGAATGTGCCTAATTTGTAAATTATCATGAGTGTGCGCGTATAGAAAAAGACATATATACAGGGTTCGGTACTATCTGTGATTTCAGGCATCCACCGGGGTCTTGGAATGTATCCCCCGTGGACAAGTGGAGACTACTGTATCAAAGAAATGAATTCATTGCTCACTCTGTCCACCTAGTGTTTCCATTTATGTAGACAAATCTACTGTGAAATGTAGAACTGAATACATTTCCAAGTTTAATGCAGAATTTTAGATAGCAATGCAAAATTTGATAGCAATGAAAAGTTAATGTAAACGTTTTCAAGAGTCTGATTTGCTGTGATAGTCATGGTACTGCTCAGTGAGGTTTGCCTTATTAAAATTCTGCATTTGCCATTTGAATTTTGACATGTTCCTAAAATATCATGATTCTATTATGACTACAATTCTCATCACTTCTGGGTATTTTAACCTTGTATTTCACTATTTCTAATGACATGGGTGGTTATGTAAACCAGAAACAGATGAGAGCTGTGAGGTCCAACAGAAACTACAAATCTTAACACAGAGTTATTTACTTCTATTGGGACTAAGTTATAAGCAAACTTTAGCTTGGTGGTCTCCAAAGAAGGGTTTTGGAGCCATGCATTTCTTTTGTAGAACTCATATGGAATGTCAGCCAAAATTACCACACTAAAATCTTAAACTCTCTAAGCAGAAGGTAAAGTTCCAGAAGGCTAATTTGAAAATTAGCATCTAATGAGACTGGCTACATAGTCAGGTCTTTTTCTTCCTAGTACAAAGCCTCATAGAAAAGGGACTCATCAGTGTATCCAAACCCAGAAATCATACTACAATAAAATATTTCTTAGACGATGCATTACAATTTAAGCATTGCAAAAATAAGATGCTTAGGGGGAAAACTTTACCAAATAGAGAGAGATCGTATTTAGGCTTACTAGCGAAGTTTCTTCAGTGTATCACCTGAATAAAAATAACATATTAACTACCATTGTAGATTTCTTGGTATTGTAGAACTACTTGTAAGATGGAACTGAGTTATATGGCAGTTATAGTTCAAGTTATGGTTTAATTTTTTTAAAAATAAATTAATGCTAAACTAGTATCCACATAGCTATGGTCAAATTGTACAGGGAAAATTGTTTAGATTGTAGAGGAAGAAAAAAGTGTCAGTTTGACCACCTAAGTATTTTACAATGAGACTGATATCTGATTTTTAAATTCTAGTCAGATTTTATTTAGTTGGCTGAACAATAAATGAAAATAGATTACTATTTGCTAGATGGTTATACTACATTTAAAAGTATAATAAGCTCAAAGATAAAATCCTTTCCTTATGAAGTTATATATTGACCAAGATAAGTAAAATGAAATAAATCATGACTACCCTGTGGATTATTTTATCTTCATGCATTTATTATTCATTCAACAAATAGTCATTGAATACCTCCTACATTTCAGGGACTGGGTAGGCTTTGCAGATATGATGAACAAAATAGAATGTCCTCTATTCATCCTTTTGGAATTTATGATTTATGCTGATAAGTGGTTCTTTCAGAAAAACACCAGCCTTTGTAAGAAGATCCCAATCTATCTCTAGGAGTAGGACTGGTCTGAGATAAAGGCACTAATCATAAAGTGGAACACAGTTACAAGCCAACAGCTTATCCAGTAAAGTAATAAATCATATTCCCAAAATAGTAACAGTACTGGATGGTCCCTCATACCTATCTAGGAGCACTGACATTTCATAATTTTTAAGTTCCAGTCTTATAGATACTTGAAAAGTATCTGGGTGAATGAATGTTGCAGGCAAGACACTCTATTGTCAATCCCAGTAAGGTACAATGACTGTCAGCCTTAATTTACTTTTCTGTTTCTGAAATGAAAATGAGAATAAGCAGGAGAAGGAAAAGTGGTAGACTGGATGAAAATAGTAGAATATGAGGAGGCTTATCTCTGCTCTACCACAAAACTGAAATACTTGGTTCCAAATTAATTATACATATATTACATGCATATCATTGCATACATATATATTTTCAACTCCTGAAATGCATATCAACGCTATTCTTAAAACACTGAAATAATTATATTACTATTTCTTTTCCATGTAAAGACTACAAACTGATGGTATATTGACATGATCCTATCAGATGTACTTTCTTTCTAAATTTCTGTAGATGTATAAACAAGACATAAATAGAAGTCCTGAACCAAACAAAACAGTAAATCAGAAGCCTTTCTTGCAGGAAGACACAACTATGGTGTGTTTTACTGAAACCCTTACTACTCAGTATATTTTCTTTAAATCAAAATTCTTTACTTATTGATAACTTCTTTTCAAAAATATTTTTTCCTTGCTATATCAATTCTAGGGCTTTGTTATGGTCAAGGGTCATTCAAGCACGTGCTGGGCCATGAAATGTACTGAATAACATGGTTTTTGTTTTTTGTTTAAACGTCAAAGATTCCTGTGTTGTTATAAAGAAAACTGATCCCTTTGAAAGGTCAATTCTATACCTCATCTCCTGTCACCCCACTACTCTAAGGGACTCACTGGAAATAGTGTATAAAGTACTGAAAGCTTGTTGAAAATAGAAATTTGGTCTATAATGAGGAAAAAAATATTCATTGAAAGTCAGATATTTTTATAGTGGAGGAATGAAAAAGTGATTATTTTACTGGAGTGTTTTATTGGATAGCCAGAAAGACGCCCTTGATACTTATTTTATTCTAGTAGTCAAAGCCACTGAAGTCACGGTTCTTATTTACAAGCTCATTGCTATTGCTGAGACCAAACATAAATAATGAAGAGAAAGTACAGCCTGTCAGAAAACCCTTGTTCTGTTCTCACAATTCAGTCCTTTGTTACCATTTCTGATTGTGGAAAATAAAGTAAGTAATGGCAAAACACTTTGATAGCCTAAATAATAGGCACTAAAATCCAGAGGAACTTATGACAGAGCCAGTTTTCTAAATTTTTCTGCCTTATTTCTATCCGTCATTATGCTATGCTGATTTATTTAGGATTAGAGACTAATTCGACTACCCCCCCCAAATATATGATCTAATACAAGTGATAGGAAATGACCATTGGCAAAATTCTACTGTTCAACTCTCCCAGACACCACCACAAGGTCTGACTTCTGTCTTATAAATTTTGAAGATTCGTATTTTAAAAATTTCATAATAAAGACTTGAAACACATTTCATGTGGAAAATTCTGGTGAAGGCTGGAGCTGGAGTTTAGGTATGGATATATACACAGGACTGAAATTCTAAGTCTGATTTTCTAAGAAAACATGCTAACAAATTGACCATGCCCCACTTTAAAAAGTATGTAACAATATTCTTATTAGCCCCTGGTTAAGAACATCATAGAGAATGGAAAACCTGACATTCCCTATTGTTCTTTGTTTCAAATTCTAGCAGTAAAATGAAGGGAGTCAATGTGTCTTTTATTAGGGAGAAAATAGACAATATTGTTAATAGTGTCCAAGGACCTGAAACACACAGAAATTAGCTCATTTAAGAGTAGGAAAAAAGAAAAGCTAAGCCTGGTGTATTGTAAGGCTAAACAACTTCAATAGGGCCGTATATCAAGAGCCTGGTTTGAACTGGTGTGATTGAATTCACTTATAAACACTTTGGTGTCTGAGGCTTATTTGTGAGCTTAAAATGTGCTGATTGATTTATAAACCCAATTTCAAAACCAGTATAGATATGTGTGTTATTAGAATATATTGTCTCTTCTGTGTATAATATGTAACACATTCTATGTATTATGCATAATATATAATATTTATAATATGTATTTTATGTTAGTATTTTTATAACATATAATAGTGTTTATATATATCTGTGTAAACAATTTTAGTTAAAATTAAAATGTTTGTTTTCCTTATGTTACTAATAACATGATGTCTAAAATACAAAGAAAAATGATTCTTTTCTATTGATATAAGGAAAATCTTAAGCAACTTTTTGATCATCTTTGCAAACAAGATGAACATCTCACTTTAAAAAAAGAAAAAAATGATAGCATTATAAAATTTTTATGTATTATAATATCACACAGGAAAACATAATACATTTTACAATTTGAATTTAATATTTGATATATTAATAATGCATAGCCAAACAAGGCATTAACTACTATAAAATTGCAGAAAATTTTCTAATAAATTAATGACAGTAGGCCTAATCCAAATGTTGTTTAAAAGAGAAAGCTAAAAGCTTATTTGTTTCTTGTTTTGTTTGTTTATTTGTGCCTTTTAAATTTAGCATAGTCAGTAAGTCCTTTTTCTAGGAGATTCTATCATGTAAAATCATTGAGAGAATTGCAGTACTCATTCAAAAAAAAAAAGATAAAATTCTTTGGGTACAACCTATAAAAATGAGAAAATTTAACATAAACTTTTTTGACACGTACTCCATTGAAACAAAACCAATTTTTGTATATTAATAAAAGTTTTGAATGTGGATGATAAATTTCTATTTCTTGACTTTAGTGGTCTGTCAGGGATTTGTTTTATAATAATTCTTGTGGCCATGCTTGCAAAAACAAGTCCTATATTTTTTGTGTGTGGTTTTCCCCATTTTAATTTACAATAAACATTAAAAAAAACAACAACGTTACATTACTGAAATTAAGGAATGTGAAGTATAAAGCAGTCATAGAGTTAAATTCTGAGACCTCCAAATTGATTAATTAAATAATTCTATTTTTTAGTGATAAGTATAAAAATGATAAAACATTTTAAGTGGTAAACATGTACTAATTTCCACAGAGCTCCATAGCTCAACTTTGGCTGCAAATTAAAATAATTTGAGGAGCTTTTGAAAAAATACTCTTACTTGAGACTCATGATGTGAAGTGAGAGTTTAGTCACCTCTCCAAATAATTTTAATATGTAATCAGGGATTAAGAATCACTGTCTTAGCAGGTGTTAGAAATCCACTTTCAACATGAGTATACTACAATATCTCCTAGACCATATATGCTTAAACAGCAACTTTCATAATATTCATTTTTCCCCATCTTATGATTTCATATTTTCTTTTTTAAAAAAATATAACTACAGTATGGCAGAAAAGTAAACAAAAGAAGCTGAGGAAATATGAAAGTTTTAGCAAAGAAAAGAAATGGGATGAAATTCATAAATACAGTATAAGTTTATGTATTTATGTGCTTAATACATGTTAAATTATTTAGTAAATATAAAAGTACCCCAAATAATTTTGACTGCTCTTTTGTTGTTATAGTCATCTTCATAAAATTATTCATATTACACATTATCAACCTATTTTTCCTTCAATATATGGACAGATTTTAAAAAGATACATAATTCCATCAAAACAGTCTATTATATATAGATTAAAAATTTGAAAAATTCTCTCTCTTAAAATAGCCTCCTAAAAGTACATGTGAAAATATCTTTAGAACATGGGGTAACTATGTTCTAAAGTTAGAACTTTAGATGTTATTCAGGGATGAAAATCTCAATGTATAAGTGATATGGGAAATACTTCTTTTGTCATGGAAATCCTTTCCCTTCCTATCTCCACAGTCCTCCCATAAAACAAAACAAAGCAAAACAAATTCCATCAGTTACAAAAACCGTGGCAGTGGATACATTGCAGGCAGCAGGAGAGCCTAATCCTCTGTATTAATTGGATAGTGTTAGCTGCTTTAATACTCCTGTCTTCAGGTCTCTCTATCTGAGCATATAAAGCAAGAGGTGACGAGTCAATTAGTCTTTGCTCTCAAGAGAACTTGCTTCAGCCATGCACACAATAAAAGGACTCTATTAACTTAATTCTATCTGCAATTTTGTACATGACCCAAATCACCTCAGAGTAAATTATGATTAGTTGTCTGAACCCATGAAAGAACAAGGACGAGAATCAGACTGAAGGCGCACAGGGGGATGGGAGAGCTGGAGGGAATGTGTGCAGCACCTGCCCACCCTGTGCCCTGCTTAGTCAACTGCAACTCCATGGGGCACTGGAAAGAAGGCTGGAAGATCACCAAGAGCTGTTTACACAACTGGAACCATTCCATCTCAACAAGTGAAGCAAACAGCAGTGAAAGGGTTCTCTACTCAAATCATCCAGCAAAAACAATGTGAAGTGGACATCTTGGGAAGTAAATCACCAGGAACATGAAGACATCAGGAACAGAAGAAATTAAAAAAAAAAAAAAAAAGTAGTTTAATGAAGCAGTTTTTACTAAGTTTATCTCCAGTGTTTGCTGAGGGATCTATTAGTCTATGTTAGAGCAAGGCAAGGGATGGGTTATTAATGCGCCGTGCACAAGAAAGTGAGAAAAAAAATCATATACGAGTTGTAACAAAGTAAAATATTTTTTTCTCATTACATGGTTCATTGAACAGAGTCTTTAATTATTCTCATAGCTTTTTTAGCCTTGTGTATCTAAAATTCCCAAACATGGAATCTCCTTTTTAAAAACATATTTATTTATTTATTTGAAAGAGAGAGAAAGAGAGAGTGTGTGCACATGAGAGCAGGGGTTGGCAGGGAGGTGAGCAGACGAAGAAGGAGAGAGAATCCAAGCAGACTCTATGCGGAGCATTGAGCCCATCGCTGGGCTCATCCCATGAGCCTGAGATCGTGACCTGAGCAAAAACAAGAGTCGGACACTTAAGCAACTGTGCCACGCAGGTGCCCCTTCAAATACAGAAGCTCCTTAACCTGTATTTCCTACAAACAACTTGACATAAAATCTGGCATGGGTATCCTTTCTAAATAAAAATTTAGTTAAAATGAAGATACTGGATTTTTTTTTCCCAGTTCTACTCCTAACTTTAAAATCCATGATATTTTTCTCCTTTGGATCTTTATAATTCTTATTATAAGCATATATTTTGTTATTGATGTTCTTTTTTTTTTAAGATTTTATTTATTTATTCGACAGAGATGGAGACAGCCAGCGAGAGAGGGAACACAAGCAGGGGGAGTGGGAGAGGAAGAAGCAGGCTCATAGCGGAAGAGCCTGATGTGGGGCTCGATCCCATAATACCGGGATCACGCCCTGAGCCAAAGGCAGACGCTTAACCGCTGTGCCACCCAGGCGCCCCCCCCCCTTTTTTTTAACACTGGGCTGAGAGTAATTGAAAGCTTTCATGTTCGAGGTTATTTGTTTTGGTAGAACTGTATGCTCATGAACAGAAAACAAAGGCAAACAAATGTGTTAAACATCAAACTTTAGATCCATTACTACATTAAAAATGGGTATAGTTGCAATTGATTTTCTCCATCCAGGTACTATACTAAATGTTTTATATGTACTATCTCATTTAAATGTCACAACATCATGAAGTAAATATACAAATATAAACAAAAACAATATACTATTCCTCCTAATTCGGCAAGTGAAAAGTAAGGCTTGGGTAATCAGAAATAGTAACATCTTTGCCTGAAGCTACAGCAACACTGAGAGTTGAACTGGAGATTTGAAACTGGTGTTTTGAAATTCAGAATTCAGTCTCTTAACCATGATTCTATATTGCCAATTTGATACAATTTTAGCTATGCTTTCTAATTTGTAGAATAAATGTGATTAAACTGTAAAAGGAAAAATCTAGGGAAAAAATATATCATCAAAAGTGTCTGGACATTGTGGAAGATAAGGAAATATTATAAGACCAAATACTAATAATGTTAAATGATAATATAAAATACCCTAATGATGGAAAGGAGACTCTCGGGTGCCTGGGTGGCTCAATCGGTTAAGAGTCCAACTTCTGATTTCAACTCAGGTCATGGAACCCGTGTTGGGGTCCTCTGCTCCTTGCCCTGTTCTTTCTCTCTCTCAAATTAATAAAATCTTAAAAAAAAAAAAAAAAGGAGACTCTCCAATTAAGAATTTCTCTAAAATCCTCATTTAAAAACATGTAAACCAATGGCTGTGTGAGTGTATCAGCTATTACTGTATTTTCAGATTATATTGGAGAGGCAACATAACTTAGTGGTCAAAACTAGGTTTTGGAGTCGGACTGCCTGGGTTAAAAATCCATGTCTTTACCCATTAGTTTTGTTAAATTGTGAGTAAGTTAATGAACTGTTTCCGTCTTGATTTCTTCATTAGTAAAATGAGGGAAATAATTACACCTACTTCTTGAGCTGTGAGAATTAAATACTTCAGTTCTCATAAAGCATTTAGAACATTTCCAGCATATATTAAGAACTACGTAAATGTTAGCCATTTTCTTATTTAGCTTTGGGAAGTCCCTTCCTCCCTTCCTCCCTTCCTCCCTTCCTTCCTTCTTTCCTTCCTTCCCTCCCTCCTTCCTTCACTCCTTCCTTCCTTTTCTTCCTTTCACTAGTTCACATAGCACACCGTGTGCATAGAGCAATGAGGTGATCTGAATGAATGCAATACGGTTAATATGGAGTTCTTGATTGCCTTAGGATATCTGCATAGTGGTGTGTCTCTTTAATATTTGGAGAGTTTCTAGCTGGTTTGAATACTCTGATTCTAATAGTAATGATAAAGTATTAACTCTGTTGAACAGCTGATTAGGATGGAACTCAGCCTATGGTAATGATGTAAGCTCATGACCTAGAGAGAAAAGTAAGCTAATTTTATTGATACTCAAAAACAGCTGAAGTGAGCAAGCGTGGGGTACCAGTATGGGAGGCTTGAGATAAAATTTATTCACAATTTTCAGTTCCATACTCCTTTTTCTCAGACCAGTTAGTATTCTTGAGAAATGAATTGAGTTCTTAAAATACAATAATGCAGTTTTTTGGTGTATAAACAGTAGGCCGATTATCTACCCCAGGATGAAGAAAGCACGTTTGGAAACAGTGAAACATTGAAACACTGGTGTAATTAGCAAGAAAACACAGCAACAAAAGTCTCAGTGGGCATACAGCAAGCAGTGACCCAGAACAAACACCTCATGTTGATGATCAGATTTTCAGGTATTTCCACAGGCAGACCCAGTAAATACAGAAGAGTGAAACTATGCAGAGACAGACCATAAATCCGTGTATGTGGCATTCAGTCATTTAATACTCTGTGCTTGTCAGACTGTTTTACCATATTTTTCTTTCCTTATGAGGGGAAGCTGTAAATGATACATCTCTGAAAAATACTGGCAGTTGTTTGAAATGCACAAAGGTAATCCGGGATGTCCTTCCACCACAAGAGAAAGTGGTGGAATATATTTTAAATATATGGAAACAAAGATCTCCAGTTGTGTATGAAACTTTTCACCCAGGCATTGACCTTTCTTCCCCTCTTATTCCTCTCACATACGTACAGAAATAACACCATAAAGATTCTTTTTAATGACAGACCTATACCCTATGATTGTTTTAATAACTTATTCTGCAAAGCATGCTTTTTAGTATCATATAACAGCCATCTATGAAACAATACAAGGAGGGGTATTAGGAAATCTTAGCATAACATAGATTGTTGCCAAATTGTCAGCTGTTGCCAGATGAATAGTGAGACTAAGACATATTTTTACCCTCTGGGCTAACCATTTTAGATGATACATCTGTATACAGTTGTCCAGTTAATATTAGTATAAATCCTCACTGTTGACATAAATAATACAATTTACAAAACTAAGGGTACAGTGATGATTTTCCTCTGGAATGTAATGTGAGGATTATAAGCACTACAGTTACCCCTGTTGATCAATCACAAGGGCCTAAGCTAGTCCATGGGGGCTGCTGAAAGCATTGCTAATTCTTCATGCCTTAAGTATGTAATCACATCCTAGGGGCTTGAGTTACATACTGATAACAATTGCTTCTCTTCTGGAAGACAAACCACATCAACCATAGAAGAAGAGAATTAAAATACCTCTCCGTAAATTTCACGTGGACACGCACAACACTGTTTGTATTGAGGGATGTCATCTGCTGCCATTGTCAATGGTCTCCTCACCCAGGGACAACTGCTAGCCTCGCACCCCAGAGGCCTTTTAACTTTAAATTTATGATTTCACACTTGAGGCAAGTCTGTTGTCATTGAAAAAGACAAATGCAGATTCCAGAGAATTAATTTCCCTTTAAATACAACTGAAGAGTCACCTCATGATCTTTTTCGCAGTCTTTTAAAGAGGGTCTCCCAAGATTAGCAGAAAATTCAAGTAAAGGGACAGTAGGACACATTAAAAATTCCAGCCTTTTGTGAAATAAATTAAATGCAGAACATACAGTTTTATAAATTATATTTTGTAATGCCTATTTGCAAATGCCACTGTGTGATATTTTCATTCATGTACACTTCTTTTTAAACAAAATCGAGAGCCTAGCTTTTATTTTTTTTTTTTTAAAGATTTTATTTATTTATTTCACAGAGATAGAGACAGTCAGCGAGAGAGGGAACACAAGCAGGGGGAGTGGGAGAGGAAGATGCAGGCTCACAGCAGAGGAGCCTGATGTGGGGCTCGATCCCACAACACCGGGACCACGCCCTGAGCCGAAGGCAGACGCCTAACCGCTGTGCCACCCAGGCGCCCCGAGAGCCTAGCTTTTAGTACCAAAGTGAAGTGAATATGTAAGTCTATTATCAGAATAATTAGTTAGGTAAGTAGTTTAGGTGATTGTAGTTTGTTTCTGGATGATTTCTGTACTTGTCTCAGTTTTTTTTGTTTTTATTGAAAATTCACGTATAACCATATATTATAAAAATCAGCTTCTGGGGTAAAATGATTCATAGTAAAGACAAATTTTCTAGTAAAGTACCTATGACTTTGTAAACTTATTTAAGGCTTATTTAATACTAGTGGGAACAAAACAAACCAGTACATTTAATAAGAGTTTCTGAATAGATTACTGTATTTAAGGAAACATCACTAAATTATTCTATCATTATTCTATTTGAGCATGGTTTCTAAAGATTCTGTACTCTATTTTAAGCTTAGAAAGAAAGAAGATAGAATGTTTCTTTATAATTGCCACATATTGAAAACACAGGGGTTAGGAATTCTAATCTCATCCATCCTTTAAAAATCTCCCTTTATTATTGTTTACCTCAATTTCTACATCAGTACTCTGTTAAAGGGGATTAATAATTTAACTTGCTATTTTTAGGGTATGCCCTTGTGATTTAGAGAAACATTTTAAATATAGAATTTCTTTATAATAATCTACACGCTATCCTTGCACTAATAACCAACACACACACACGGTGAGACCCATGAAGAACGATTCCTGTTTGAACTGTCACGCTGCGATAAATGCAATCACAATCTTCAAGTCCTTGAATGTATGCAGAAAGGCTGAAGAGGGAATGAAACTCTTTTTCCAGAAGGACATTGTTTTTATTTATTGCTCCTTTCTTCTCCTTAGTTCCTTTAACCCATCACCCCTCTAACGGCATCACTGCCATGGGACTTACTTTCCTGTTTCTTAACATTGCTCCAAGTTTGGTGGAGGAGTCCTGTAGGCAAAGTTGTGGAGATAGTAGGGGAGGGGCTCCGTAAGGTGGTGCCATTGTCCCAGAATTAGGTATATCCTCAGCCCAGAGTCTCTCCTGTCCTCACTATTCATTCCCTGCCCTGCCTTTCCTGATTTGGCACATCAAGACTTCTGATAAAGTGAACTCATATATAGGGATCCATGAAATGGAGGCTGGTTCAGGTCACAAAAGTAAATCTGCCCTTATGGGAAACACCTGTCATGGAACCCGAACATATACCAATCACAATCCTCCACCTCAGCTTTAGCTAGTTTACCTAGGATTTGTTGGCTTTATAAGGAAATCCTGACCTCCTAGCCCATCATGCCCCGTTTCCCCCGTTGCCTCTTCAACTATAAAACTCTTTCACCCACCATCTTTTGCGAATGGTGTCTCACTGTGAGGTATTATGCTCTCTCATTTCATGGATGGTTTCTTCTTGAATAAAGGACATTGTTTTCCTTTTGCCATCTGAAAATTTTGGCAGCGAGATGGGACCCAAAGGGAACTGCTGAAATTTTGGGGACGGCTCGTAGACGCAGGTGAAGGTACCACAGAGACCCTTTGGTTTGCTGTCTCTTCGGCTGCTTTCCAGGATCTCTGGTAAGTTTCTCTTGGGTTGAGCTCTGCTTATTTTGTGTTCTCAATTCTTTGAGTTTGTCCTAATCCTTTTGGGTGGAAAATGGGGGCGTGAGAAACTACAAATTTTCACACTGAGTCTTATTGGGCCACAGCGTTTGGATTTGTGGCCAATCTCGCTTACAAGGTAAGTGCATTTGGGAAGCCCTGACTGGTCTCAGGGACTGTGTATAGGCAGCCAGAAACAGTAAATCTGGTGGAATTAGGGAGGATTATTTCAATAAGGGAAAATAATGGATTTCCCTCAATCGACAATAAGATGGCAGTCATTAGAGAACTCACAAAAAAACCCCAAGATAAGTCCATAGCATAAACCACTGGGAACTTGGGAAAATAAATTAAGATGAGAAATTCAGACTGTTTTGATCACTGGCACATAAAAATCTAAGCACAAGTCAGACTTTTAAAAGCCATTAGATGACCTACAGATGGCTACAAAGTACATGAGTAGGTAACATCACTAATCATCAGGGAAATGCAAATCAAAATCACAATGAGAATTCATTTCACACTCTAACGAGGGAGTGTATTATCGAAGAGACAGAAATAATCAGTGTTGGTGAGGATGTGGAGAAAAGGGAACCCTCTTGCATTGTTGGTGGGAATGTAAATTGGTGCAGCCATTATGGAAAACAGTATGGAGTTTCCTCAAAAAAATTAAAAACAGAAATACCATAGGACCCAGCAATTCCTAAAATGATTGTTCCAAAATGAGAGAAGGGGGAAAATGGGACAAAACTTAAAAGGGATTTTAAAAAGTTGTAGAATGTTTATAAAAAAGGAATCTTGAAAGGAATTTTATGTGTGGTCAAGCAGACTAAGATTGGAACAGATTTATTTAAATTAAAACGAGTTGTAATATCAAAAGTACACTGGTGCAGAATTAGAATTTGGTTTTCTCTCTACAGAACAAAGTTTTCTTCAATTGTTGGTCTGCTCTTAAATTATAAACAAAAGTATTTCTGTATCTTTTAAGTAATCTGCAAAGATTTTATATTTTACCAAGTAATTTACTGTGTTTCACGTTGGGTTTATCAGGTCGATGTTTACTTAAGAAAACCCAGTCTTCTCCATATTAAAAGAGCTAACTTTTTTTTGACAAGCATGTAACCTTCTGTATTTCCTTAAAAAATCTTCTGTTGTCACTTTGGTTAAGTATTATTTCATAATGATCTGTGATACTGTTTCGTCAAATGTTCAAACCTTTTGATGTTTTGACAACTTCCCCCAAATCAAATTCTAGAAAATGAAGTCTTTTTGACCTCAAGGTAAGTGAGATTTCCTACAGTGTTCCTGGAAAATTTCAAAGGATTTGTGTCTCACCTAATAAAAGAGAGATGTTAAACTACTTTTAAACTACTTTGGTTTATTTGGTATGATAAATTACGTGAGAAGCATTGTCAAATAAGTGATGATGGACCTTCTTAGGTTATTTCTGTATGGATATGTTACTAACAGAGGTATTCCAGAAATTGTTTGAAGTTTCTAGAAGCTTATCAATACTCTTATTTTCCAATTATTATCCTAAGTTTTGTATTACACAGGAACAACTGAGCATAAGGTAGCAGTTGGAATGAGAAGTAGAAATCCTGTTTTTCCTTTTTTCACCTGGGTTTTGAAGACTAAGGGATTGTTCAAAGAGAGGAAGTGTCTTGTGATCTAACATTTTTAAATAAGAGCAAAAGAAGAAATGGAGAAGTTTCTTCTAGGGAACAAGGATGTTTTTCCTTAATATTGCATTACACAGGTTCTCTGGTGCCCGAAGACGGCACAGCTGTGTTCAAGATTAGGTTTATTGCGTTGAGCTTGCTGCTGCTTTTACGATTACTCTTCCTCAGCTGTCTATCTTCCCATCTCGCTTTCACATTAAAACTCTCAAAGAAATGCAGGAGGTAATTAAATGACCTTGGAATTTCTTTAGTGTAAGGATTTTAAGTATTAGAAAGAATAGATGTGCTCTGCTGGATGTTGTCTTTCCTAACATGATCCAAAACCTGAAAACAGGCATCAGGTTAACTGCTGAGAAGACCTTGTTTAAAAACATTTTAAGGGAAGTCAGAAAATAAGGAGCATAGTGGGGTTAAAACGCAAAACATTGTTAGTTCCGATTAACCTCACTATCTCTTAAACTAAACTTTTTTCCTCCTCTTATGAACTCCCATGTGTTCTGAACTCAGCACATATGACAAAATAATCCTCTCATTTACCCTTGGTACGATCCCTTGTTACCTGATTTAGTTGAATTAACTTTTCTTTGGCTTACTTTGCATTAATAAAAATACATAGAAATGTGCACATTAAAATATGTATTTAGTATCTGTATTAGATTTGAAGTGATAAAAAAAGACATCCTTTCAGATTTTGACCTTGTTTTTCTTATTTAAGTCCATTTTTCAGCCTTTTCCCCACTCTGTGTTCCTTCCACCTGGTTGCTTACAGATGCTCGGAATCTACGTATTCCTTACTTTAACACAAATCACATTTTCTGTCAAGCAAGGACATACTATTAACTCATTCTTCTTAGGCAAAGTTACAAAATTAGTATGTTCTATTTCCTGGGACTATTTTTTTTTTTTTCTTATCAGACATAATTACTAATAGAATTCCAAACATTGAAAAGCTAAGGTTAAAAGTTACTTCTGAGAGTTCAAGAACCACCCTGTGCCTGGAAACCAGAGCGAGGTGGAGGTAACGCGGCCCAGAGCATAAGGTCCTTCCATCTTCCACTTGGGTGTGACTGATGTGTTAGTGTAAAGGAATGAAGATGGAGATTGGTCATGTTCCAAAATCAACTCAAACCTGACAGTTGAAGTTTTGGATCTAGAGTTGCTTTGGCTAATGTTGGCTGTTTGATTGCTGTTCAGTTTTGCTTTTAAAACCAAACTTTATGGTTCTTTTTCATTTTATTTGCTCATCTCCAAGGCTGAAAACCTCACATGTAATGACTATGAAAAAGTGAACACTTCAGATAATTCTTATTGTAGATTTCATTAACATCACTATTTACCTAAAATACTTAAGATTTTGAAAATGCATTAAGCAGTTTTGATTGTACCATAACAAGGAGCTTCATTTGGATGGAAAAAATAGCTAAATGTTCAAAATTAATAAACCTGCCGCTGTATATCAAGCATAAAGAGATGATCTATTGCTTTTTTGAAGTTCAAAGGATTTATAGCTACTTGAGATCTTGTAAATACTGCATTGTGAATGATATATGTGTTTTGGGCTGAATTATGCCCCCCTCAAAAAATTGAAGTCCTAATTCTCAGTACCTCAGAATGTAACCATATTTGTAGATAGGTTTTTTTTGTTGTTTTGTTTTTTTTTTTTTGCAGAGGTGATTAAGATGAAATGAGGTCATTAGGATGGGCCCTAATCCAATTTCACTGCTATTCTTATAAGAAGAAGAAATTTGGTACAGACTTGTACATAGGGAAGATGGTGTGAAGAGGGGGAGAAAAGATGGCTAATCTGTAAGCCAGAGAGCCTAGAACAGAGCCCTCCCTTACGCCCCCAAAAGGATCGACCTTATTGACACCTCAGTCTCAGTCTTCAAGCCTCCAGGACTGTGAGAAAATAAATTACTGTTGTTTAATCCACCCAGTCTGTGGTACTTGGTTAGGTCAGCCCTAGCAAACTAATATGGTAAGGAAACTACCAATTTTTTATGGAGGGGAAAAATAATTTGCAAATGAATTTAAGTTAGGTAATGTACAAAATTTGCTAAAGGTTTTCATTGAATTGCTTTGCAAATTTCAGTGAAGACTCTGATTTTAAGAATTTATCAGCAAAAAACATTGAAAATACTGATTTTTTTTTTTTTTTTTTTTTTTTTTTTTTTTTTAAGGAGAGTTTCAAGATACCATGTTTGGATATGTTTGAAAGATGTCTTGATCATATTATTTTCAAGTGCCACATCCTCCAGTTAATGTTAATTGAGTATTGGTGTGGTACTATACTTTAAATCTTGGCAAATGTACATTAAATATGTGAAATGTTCCAATAAATAAAGTAGAGAGGTAAAATAAACAGAGATTGATTAATGTATGTATTTAAGGCTGGTTTACCGAGGCACTTAGTACCATATCATTCAATCGTCTAGGGCTTTTACCTAATAAGATCCATCAGTATTTCTCAACAATAAATTCAAATTGTTAGGAAAAGCTTTTGGCCAAAAATTCCTTAAAAGGTGTATTTTCAATAAGAGTTTACACTACTTAAAAAAAGAAAAGCAAAATTGCTTCTCTGTGATTTTGTGTGTGTGTTTATAATACTTTATTTTTCCTCTAAATTTGATTTTATACATTAAGATAGAACAAATAGATTTATTTTTATCACTTTATAAATAGTTGTATTTTTAAGACCTTATTTTCAAAACTGATGCCCCTATGGAAAGTGAAATATAAAGAATTGCTGTTATTGGTGTATGAGTACCTATGTACGTGGCACTTTGGTAGGTAATACAGGATTAACCAGGATTGTAGGAATCACTCACTGCTTTCATGATGCCTCTTACATAGTGACAAGAATTCAATACAGAAGATTTAACAAAGCAATTAATGACTTTTTTATTAAGCAAAAAGCATAAATGTTACTTAAATGTAGGCGTGAACATTGAGGATATAGTGGTTTAGAGAGACCATCTTATTGCTGATATCACTATTTAATCAATTTAAACTTTAATATTCAGAAATAGTTAAAAAACCAATATATTTTGGTCCAAAGTTGGGAGGTGTTTAGAACTTTTTTTTAAGAAAAATTTTGTTTTGAGGTTAAACTGTACGACATTGTTCCAACTTCGATCAAATGTATTAATGCCGCTACTTTTTCTCCAAAACTTACATTTTGTTTATTTTTAATTAAAGTAAAACTCATGAGTGTTAAAACAGAATGTTTGACTGGTCTCCTTTCATTGGGTTCTTTCTGACCCGCCTTGTGGGGCTTACACCAGACCGTTCATTGACATGAATAGAGTTAGAGGTTTGAACCCAATTGTTCAGTCTTTGATTTGGTACAAATTCAACATTTTGGGTGTCAAATCAGTGCTGTACTAAATACAGTAATTGCTTGAATGATCTGAAGAATACATAAAATTGGATTTTTGAAAGTGATAAGTTTTGGGGTTTTTTTTGTTTCTTTGAAGATTTTATTTTTAAGTATCTCTACACCCAACATGGGTTTCAAACTCACCACCCTCAGATCAAGAGTAGCACGCTCCCCTGATTGAGCTAGCCAGGTGCCCCATGATGAGAGGTTTCTAAAGAGAAGTTTTAACATGCAGCAACAATCTGCAATTAGAATTCAGGCCGGAGGGGGCTTGTATTAAATCCCCTTTGTGCTGCCGTAAGAAACCATAAACTGGGTGCTTTTAAAAATAGACTTAATGTCTCACAATTCCAGAGGATAAAAGTCTGAAATTAAGATGTGATCTAGGCTGTACTCTTTGAGCCTATAGAAGAAAATTCTTCCATGCCCTTTCCAGCTTCTGTGTGTACCTGGACCTTGACTTGTAGATGGATCATTCCAGTCTTCTCCCTCTGCTTTTAAATGGTGGCCTTCTCTGCTTTTGACTCTTGATTTTTTTTTTTTTCTTTCTCCTTTTCTTCCAGTTTGATCTTTCCTCTTCTTAAAAGGACTGTAGTCATACTGAAGTAAGGGCCCACTCTCATCCTGTGACCTCATCTTGGCTAATTACATCTGCAACAATAGTATTTCCAAATAGGGTCACATTCTGAAGTAATGAGATTTAGGACCTCAACATTTTTGAGGAGGACAATAGTTTGTAACAGGGCTGTTATAATTATAGGAAACAGAAAACTCACATATTAGTTTTCTTAAGCTGCCATAACAGATTACCACAGATTTAGTGGTTTAAAACAATCTGGAAGTTTGAAGTCTAGATTAAGTCTCATTGGGCTAAAACCAAGATATCAACAGGGCTATGTCTTTTTCTGGAGGGTCTGGGAGAAAACCTATTTCCTTGACCTTTCCAGCTTCTACGTGCAGCCTGCTTTCTTAGTTTGTGACCCCTTCGTCCATCTTCGAGGCCTCACTGGCCAGTGGAGCTTTCCCCATAATGCCATTTCTCTGGTTCTGCCTCTTCTGTCTCTTTCCTCCCATTTGAAAACATTGGGCCTATCTGAATAATGCAGGGTAGTCTCCCTCTTATAAAGTCAATTTATTATTAATTTTAATTTTATCTATAACTGAGTAGCTTCCATGCCATTTAATAGAATATATTCAGTTTCCAGGGTGTAAGATAAGGACAACTTTTGGGGGGCCATTATTCTGCCTACTATATAACCCAACAAAATTCTTCTTTGCTCTGGAAAAAAAAAAATGACTTATTCCTCCATAAATTGATAATAGAAAAAAACACCTTGAGCCAGAGAGCCTTGAGTTCTCCTGCATATCAGTTTACACATTGATGAATTTAAAAGTGATTCAGAATGCCTCCCATATGGCTGGAAACTAAGCACGCCCGAGTTCTCCCTCTTTGTGAGCTCCCGGTCTAGATTAGAAAGACACCTATAAACAATAAATGCAGTAAATGGGAAGTTTTATAACTCAATCATTCATTGTTTACTGACAAGACAATGAAGGAACACAAAATTCTGCTGCAAAATTCATAAGCGATTTAAAATGGTCTGACGTGAGTAAAAGTTAACCAGGTAGAGTGGGGTCCAGGACGGCAGAAGAAGACCCTGTATCAGTGGAGAGGGGGTGGAAGGGGAAGCAGCTTGAAATAGCCAATGGGCAAGGAGTAACAAACCATGAAGAAGTTTGTAATGTAACTGACTTTGTGTTCCTAACAATTACTCTGGCCTATGAATGGAATTGAGGAGGATGAATGAGGAGACAGGAATAGACCAGTTCCCAAATTTCCAGATGAGAAATCAAGGGCGTTAGCATTAAAATAAGAGTATTCTGGCTATTTTACTATTAAGATAAAGATTTTAAAAAGTTCTTTTTCCTTATACCATTTAAGAAATTGGAGTATATTAAAATAATGATAAAGAACTTGTGAAAAGGAATAATGTCAAGAAGTATTGCAACTCAAGTATTTTAATCATGAGATGGATTCAGTATTGACAATCAATTTTAATGGGTGAAACACAGATTAAAAACAAGACAAAGCAAAGGCAAAGAGAAAATCAAGGAATCAAGACATGGATCAAGAAATATCCAAGTGAACAGATATGTATATATTTAATAGTTTTTCTGAAGTAAAGTCCATATGCCACAAAACTTACCTATTATAAATCTAAAACTTGATGATTTTTAGTAAATTTATTGAGCTCTACAAGCTCATTACAATCCAGCTGTAGAACCTTCTACCACCCCAAAAGAAGTCCAGTGTTGTGCTCCTAACTATATTTAGTTAATGCCTGCTCCCACACCCAGCTCCAAGCAACCTCAAATTTACCTTGTCTCTATGCATTTGCCTTTATTTGCCAGTTTATTGTTCCTTAAACATGGTCTCTTTTATTTTATTGAACATTTATGGTAGCTGCTTGAAATTTCTGTCTGCTAAGTACAACATCTGGGGACTCTAAGAGACAGCTTCTGTACGTGGATTTTTTTCCCCAGAATATGGGTGATACATTTCTATTTCTTTACAAGTCTCATAGTTTTTTGTTGTTGAAAACTGAATATTTTAAAATAATATATTGAAACAACTCTAACTTCAGATTTTTTTCCCCCTAAAGATTGTTTGTTACCTTATTGATTTCTTCATTTAGTAATTTGTTTTGGCTAAGTCTGTCACGCTATGATGTATGGCCACTGATGCTTTTATTTTGTTTTTTTGTTTTTTCTATTTTTTTAATTTTAAAATCTGGTCTTCTAGGATTTGTTCCTGCGTCTGTGTAACTTAGTCATAAGGCCATGTTAAAAAGCGTTTATGCTCAAGCATGCAGAGCCCATTCATCTTTTTCTACTGAATGGTCTGTGTGTGAGCAGAGGAGTGTATTAAGCTTGTGAGTGCCCAGGCTTTTACTCCACTGGACTCTTGGATCTTCTCTGCATATGTGTACAGTCTTATTTTGACCAAGAATGTGTGGTTAGTTTGAGTCGTTATAGGTCTTTGCTTTGCATCCATGCAGACTCCAGCAAGAGTGATTGCTTCAGTCATAAGTGCACTTCTACCGATAATATCATTAAATGCAGTCGTTGCTTACTGTTGGGATTTGAGTGGGTTCCCTTTTCTACAGAAGAAAAGCAGCCAGTTCTTCTGGTCTGCCTTACCCTTTTAAAGCCTCTTTGCTGGCTATGCTGGGGATGGTGATAGGAGCAGTCCCAGGCAAGAAAGCCATGAAGTTTTTACTTGAATTTTAGCTGTTCTTGAAGCATAAATGCTTCTCTGATGGTTGTATACTTTTGTTTGATAACCAGAACATGGGGGTGTTTGCTTTTGTCCAGTTTAATGGCTGAGGTTTTGGAGGGAGGGGAAGGGAAGGGAACTTGCCAATCTTCTTAGTTGGCCATTCTTGGGAATCTTTTACCTATATAGGTTTAGGTATTTCCTCCTTTACTGTATTTACTCATGCATGTGTAAAACCATCAATATTTTATTTTTCTCTAAGATCAATGTAGAGAGCCTACATCTATGCTTTAGCTATTGTTTTAGTGTTATTTCTGTCAGGATTTTAAATTATAAGCCCTTATCACTTATTCCACTTGTTCAAGACTGTTGGGGTATTATTAGTGTCATTATCTCTATTATCTGACAGATTAACAACACTCCTATCATGGTCAACTGCTGGCACCAACACAGTCAATCCACCTTCGTGTCCTCTCATCTTCCAGAAAGCTCTTAACACAGGCCAAATAGAACCACTTTTTTTTTTTTTTTTAAGATTTTATTTACTTATTTGTCAGAGAGGGAATGCACAAGCAGTGGGAGCAGGGGCAGAGGGAGAAGCAGGCTCCCTGCTGTGCAAGGAGCCCAATGCAGACTGAATCCCAGGAACCTCGGATCATGACCTGAGCTAAAGACAGATGCTTAACTGATGAAGCCACCCAGGCTTCCCCAAATGGAACTATTTAAACACTTGCACACAAAACAGTGTA